>NW_027656042.1:0-197507 GCF_964235325.1 Thermobia domestica
CACATATAATGGAATCGAATCTGTTTTATTTTGGAAAAACTAAAAAAGAGAAACAAATGTTAGAAGAGTAACTTTAACGTTCCTTTAAGGGCAAAGGACACTTATCGCAACAGGACAAAATGGAGGGGTTTGCTCTTCAATTTTAGCTTTATTTCGTCAAAATATGTAAATAAGTTTGGGAGATATGGCGAATAGTATGTAGTATATAGTAACAATGTATAACAATATAATATATATGTAGAATGACATATGCTATATTGTTGAATAGTTGCCTAACAACATATATGTACCAAATAGGAGAGTTTTTTAAAAAAAATTGAAGAAATTAGTGGTTGAAGCCATACATTTTCCAGTTACAACGAGTGTCACGTGGTCTCATCAGCCGTGAGAGGGTTAAATATTTCTTCTAAAGCAACAGGTACTACGTTCATTTTTTTTGTGCAGTTTGTAGTAATTTGTGCATTTATTTTCCGCTGATGATGTGTAGAACATTTAGTTAGCATATTTGGTTGAGATTTGGAAAAAATATACAGGGTGATGCAAAATTCAACTTTGTAGTACAGAAAGTATAAATTGTTTTTCAAAATAGGAAGAAAGTGCATATATTAACGACTGCCCTGTATGTACTTCTGAATGGCACAGTAACATATTCCTCTTTTATCATTCGTTAACCACAGTATGGTGTGTCAAAGCCACATATAATGGAATCGAATCTGTTTTATTTTGAAAAAAACTAAAAAAGAGAAACAAACGTTGTAACAGGAATTTTAACGTTCCTTCAAGGGCAAAGGACACTTATCGCAACAGGACAAAATGGAGGGGTTTCCTCTTCAATTTTAGCTTTATTTCGTCAAAATATGTAAATAAGTTTGGGAGATATGGCGAATAGTATGTAGTATATAGTAACAATGGATAACAATATAATATATATGTAGAATGACATATGCTATATTGTTGAATAGTTGCCTAACAACATATATATACCAAATAGGAGAGTTTTTAAAAAAAATTGAAGAAATTAGTGGTTGAAGCCATACATTTTCCAGTTACAACGTGTGTCACGTGGTCTCATCAGCCGTGAGAGGGTTAACTATTTCTTCTAAAGCAACAGGTACTACGTTCATTTTTTAATGCAGTTTGTAGTAATTTGTGCATTTATTTTCCCGTGATGATGTGTAGAACATTTAGTTAGTATATTTAGTTGAGATTTGGAAAAAATATACAGGGAGATGCAAAATTCAGCTTTGTATTACAGAAAGTATAAAATGGTTTTCAAAATGTGAAGAAAGTGCATATATTAACGAATGCCCTGTATGTACTTCTGAATGGCATAGTAACATATTCCTCTTTTATCATTCGTTAACCACAGTATGGTGTGTCAAAGCCACATATAATGGAATCGAATCTGTTTTATTTTGAAAAAACTAAAAATGAGAAACAAACCGTATAGGAGGAATTTTAACGTTTCTTCAAGGGCAAAGGACCTTAGCGCAACCGTACAAAATGGATGGGTTTGGTCTTCAATTTGAGCTTTATTTCGTCAAAATATGTAAATAAGTTTGGGAGATATGGCGAATAGTATGTAGTATATAGTAACAATGGATAACAATATAATATATATGTAGAATGACATATGCTATATTGTTGAATAGTTGCCTAACAACATATATGTACCAAATAGGAGAGTTTTTTAAAAAAAATTGAAGAAATTAGTGGTTGAAGCCATACATTTTCCAGTTACAACGAATGTCACGTGGTCTCATCAGCCGTGAGAGGGTTAACTATTTCTTCTAAAGCAACAGGTACTACGTTCATTTTTTTTGTGCAGTTTGTAGTAATGTGTGCATTTATTTTCCGCTGATGATGTGTAGAACATTTAGTTAGCATATTTGGTTGAGATTTGGAAAAAATATACAGGGTGATGCAAAATTCAACTTTGTAGTACAGAAAGTATAAATTGGTTTTCAAAATAGGAAGAAAGTGCATATATTAACGACTGCCCTGTATGTACTTCTGAATGGCACAGTAACATATTCCTCTTTTATCATTCGTTAACCACAGTATGGTGTGTCAAAGCCACATATAATGGAATCGAATCTGTTTTATTTTGAAAAAAACTAAAAAAGAGAAACAAACGTTGTAACAGGAATTTTAACGTTCCTTCAAGGGCAAAGGACCTTAGCGCAACAGGACAAAATGGAGTGGTTTCCTCTTCAATTTTAGCTTTATTTCGTCAAAATATGTAAATAAGTTTGGGAGATATGGCGAATAGTATGTAGTATATAGTAACAATGTATAACAATATAATATATATGTAGAATGACATATGCTATATTGTTGAATAGTTGCCTAACAACATATATGTACCAAATAGGAGAGTTTTTTAAAAAAAATTGAAGAAAGTAGTGGTTGAAGCCATACATTTTCCAGTTACAACGCGTGTCACGTGGTCTCATCAGCCGTGAGAGGGTTAACTATTTCTCCTAAAGCAACAGGTACTACGTTCATTTTTTTGTGCAGTTTGTAGTAATTTGTGCATTTATTTTCCGCTGATGATGTGTAGAACATTTAGTTAGCATATTTGGTTGAGATTTGGAAAAAATATACAGGGTGATGCAAAATTCAACTTTGTAGTACAGAAAGTATAAATTGGTTTTCAAAATAGGAAGAAAGTGCATATATTAACGACTGCCCTGTATGTACTTCTGAATGGCACAGTAACATATTCCTCTTTTATCATTCGTTAACCACAGTATGGTGTGTCAAAGCCACATATAATGGAATCGAATCTGTTTTATTTTGAAAAAAACTAAAAAAGAGAAACAAACGTTGTAACAGGAATTTTAACGTTCCTTCAAGGGCAAAGGACACTTATCGCAACAGGACAAAATGGAGGGGTTTCCTCTTCAATTTTCGCTTTATTTCGTCAAAATATGTAAATAAGTTTGGGAGATATGGCGAATAGTATGTAGTATATAGTAACAATGTATAACAATATAATATATATGTAGAATGACATATGCTATATTGTTGAATAGTTGCCTAACAACATATATGTACCAAATAGGAGAGTTTTTTAAAAAAAATTGAAGAAATTAGTGGTTGAAGCCATACATTTTCCAGTTACAACGAGTGTCACGTGGTCTCACCAGCCGTGAGAGGGTTAACTATTTCTTCTAAAGCAACAGGTACTACGTTCATTTTTTATTGCAGTTTGTACGAATTTGTGCATTTATTTTCCGCTGATGATGTGTAGAACATTTAGTAAGCATATTTGGTTGAGATTTGGAAAAAATATACAGGGTGATGCAAAATTCAGCTTTGTAGTACAGAAAGTATAAATTGGTTTTCAAAATGTGAAGAAAGTGCATATATTAACGAATGTCCTGTATGTACTTCTGAATGGCACAGTAACATATTCCTCTTTTATCATTCGTTAACCACAGTATGGTGTGTCAAAGCCACATATAATGGAATCGAATTTGTTTTATTTTGAAAAAAACTAAAAAAGAGAAACAAACGTTGTAACAGGAATTTTAACGTTTCTTCAAGGGCAAAGGACCTTTATCGCAACCGTACAAAATGGATAGGTTTGCTCTTCAATTTGAGCTTTATTTCGTCAAAATATGTAAATAAGTTTGGGAGATATGGCGAATAGTATGTAGTATATAGTAACAATGGATAACAATATAATATATATGTAGAATGACATATGCTATATTGTTGAATAGTTGCCTAACAACATATATGTACCAAATAGGAGGGTTTTTTAAAAAAAATTGAAGAAATTAGTGGTTGAAGCCATACATTTTCCAGTTACAACGAGTGTCACGTGGTCTCATCAGCCGTGAGAGGGTTAACTATTTCTTCTAAAGCAACAGGTACTACGTTCATTTTTTTTGTGCAGTTTGTAGTAATTTGTGCATTTATTTTCCGCTGATGATGTGTAGAACATTTAGTTAGCATATTTGGTTGAGATTTGGAAAAAATATACAGGGTGATGCAAAATTTAACTTTGTAGTACAGAAAGTATAAATTGGTTTTCAAAATAGGAAGAAAGTGCATATATTAACGACTGCCCTGTATGTACTTCTGAATGGCACAGTAACATATTCCTCTTTTATCATTCGTTAACCACAGTATGGTGTGTCAAAGTCACATATAATGGAATCGAATCTGTTTTATTTTGAAAAAAACTAAAAAAGAGAAACAAACGTTGTAACAGGAATTTTAACGTTCCTTCAAGGGCAAATGACACTTATCGCAACAGGACAAAATGGAGGGGTTTCCTCTTCAATTTGACCTTTATTTCGTCAAAATATGTAAATAAGTTTGGGAGATATGGCGAATAGTATGTAGTATATAGTAACAATGGATAACAATATAATATATATGTAGAATGACATATGCTATATTGTTGAATAGTTGCCTAACAACATATATATACCAAATAGGAGAGTTTTTAAAAAAAATTGAAGAAATTAGTGGTTGAAGCCATACATTTTCCAGTTACAACGAGTGTCACGTGGTCTCATCAGCCGTGAGAGGGTTAACTATTTCTTCTAAAGCAACAGGTACTACGTTCATTTTTTAATGCAGTTTGTAGTAATTTGTGCATTTATTTTCCCGTGATGATGTGTAGAACATTTAGTTAGTATATTTAGTTGAGATTTGGAAAAATATACAGGGGGATGCAAAATTCAGCTTTGTAGTACAGAAAGTATAAAATGGTTTTCAAAATGTGAAGAAAGTGCATATATTAACGAATGCCCTGTATGTACTTCTGAATGGCATAGTAACATATTCCTCTTTTATCATTCGTTAACCACAGTATGGTGTGTCAGAGCCACATATAATGGAATCGAATCTGTTTTATTTTGAAAAAACTAAAAATGAGAAACAAACCGTATAGGAGGAATTTTAACGTTTCTTCAAGGGCAAAGGACCTTAGCGCAACCGTACAAAATGGAGGGGTTTCCTCTTCAATTTTAGCTTTATTTCGTCAAAATATGTAAATAAGTTTGGGAGATATGGCGAATAGTATGTAGTATATAGTAACAATGGATAACAATATAATATATATGTAGAATGACATATGCTATATTGTTGAATAGTTGCCTAACAACATATATGTACCAAATAGGAGAGTTTTTTAAAAAAAATTGAAGAAATTAGTGGTTGAAGCCATACATTTTCCAGTTACAACGAGAGTCACGTGGTCTCATCAGCCGTGAGAGGGTTAACTATTTCTTCTAAAGCAACAGGTACTACGTTCATTTTTTTTGTGCAGTTTGTAGTAATTTGTGCATTTATTTTCCGCTGATGATGTCTAGAACATTTAGTTAGCATATTTGGTTGAGATTTGGAAAAAATATACAGGGTGATGCAAAATTCAGCTTTGTAGTACAGAAAGTATAAATTGGTTTTCAAAATAGGAAGAAAGTGCATATATTAACGACTGCCCTGTATGTACTTCTGAATGGCATAGTAACATATTCCTCTTTTATCATTCGTTAACCACAGTATGGTGTGTCAAAGCCACATATAATGGAATCGAATCTGTTTTATTTTGGAAAAACTAAAAAAGAGAAACAAATGTTAGAAGAGTAACTTTAACGTTCCTTTAAGGGCAAAGGACACTTATCGCAACAGGACAAAATGGAGGGGTTTGCTCTTCAATTTTAGCTTTATTTCGTCAAAATATGTAAATAAGTTTGGGAGATATGGCGAATAGTATGTAGTATATAGTAACAATGTATAACAATATAATATATATGTAGAATGACATATGCTATATTGTTGAATAGTTGCCTAACAACATATATGTACCAAATAGGAGAGTTTTTTAAAAAAAATTGAAGAAATTAGTGGTTGAAGCCATACATTTTCCAGTTACAACGAGTGTCACGTGGTCTCATCAGCCGTGAGAGGGTTAAATATTTCTTCTAAAGCAACAGGTACTACGTTCATTTTTTTTGTGCAGTTTGTAGTAATTTGTGCATTTATTTTCCGCTGATGATGTGTAGAACATTTAGTTAGCATATTTGGTTGAGATTTGGAAAAAATATACAGGGTGATGCAAAATTCAACTTTGTAGTACAGAAAGTATAAATTGGTTTTCAAAATAGGAAGAAAGTGCATATATTAACGACTGCCCTGTATGTACTTCTGAATGGCACAGTAACATATTCCTCTTTTATCATTCGTTAACCACAGTATGGTGTGTCAAAGCCACATATAATGGAATCGAATCTGTTTTATTTTGAAAAAAACTAAAAAAGAGAAACAAACGTTGTAACAGGAATTTTAACGTTCCTTCAAGGGCAAAGGACACTTATCGCAACAGGACAAAATGGAGGGGTTTCCTCTTCAATTTTAGCTTTATTTCGTCAAAATATGTAAATAAGTTTGGGAGATATGGCGAATAGTATGTAGTATATAGTAACAATGGATAACAATATAATATATATGTAGAATGACATATGCTATATTGTTGAATAGTTGCCTAACAACATATATATACCAAATAGGAGAGTTTTTAAAAAAAATTGAAGAAATTAGTGGTTGAAGCCATACATTTTCCAGTTACAACGTGTGTCACGTGGTCTCATCAGCCGTGAGAGGGTTAACTATTTCTTCTAAAGCAACAGGTACTACGTTCATTTTTTAATGCAGTTTGTAGTAATTTGTGCATTTATTTTCCCGTGATGATGTGTAGAACATTTAGTTAGTATATTTAGTTGAGATTTGGAAAAAATATACAGGGAGATGCAAAATTCAGCTTTGTAGTACAGAAAGTATAAAATGGTTTTCAAAATGTGAAGAAAGTGCATATATTAACGAATGCCCTGTATGTACTTCTGAATGGCATAGTAACATATTCCTCTTTTATCATTCGTTAACCACAGTATGGTGTGTCAAAGCCACATATAATGGAATCGAATCTGTTTTATTTTGAAAAAACTAAAAATGAGAAACAAACCGTATAGGAGGAATTTTAACGTTTCTTCAAGGGCAAAGGACCTTAGCGCAACCGTACAAAATGGAGGGGTTTCCTCTTCAATTTTAGCTTTATTTCGTCAAAATATGTAAATAAGTTTGGGAGATATGGCGAATAGTATGTAGTATATAGTAACAATGGATAACAATATAATATATATGTAGAATGACATATGCTATATTGTTGAGTAGTTGCCTAACAACATATATGTACCAAATAGGAGAGTTTTTTAAAAAAAATTGAAGAAATTAGTGGTTGAAGCCATACATTTTCCAGTTACAACGAGTGTCACGTGGTCTCATCAGCCGTGAGAGGGTTAACTATTTCTTCTAAAGCAACAGGTACTACGTTCATTTTTTTTGTGCAGTTTGTAGTAATTGGTGCATTTATTTTCCGCTGATGATGTGTAGAACATTTAGTTAGCATATTTGGTTGAGATTTGGAAAAAATATACAGGGTGATGCAAAATTCAACTTTGTAGTACAGAAAGTATAAATTGGTTTTCAAAATAGGAAGAAAGTGCATATATTAACGACTGCCCTGTATGTACTTCTGAATGGCACAGTAACATATTCCTCTTTTATCATTCGTTAACCACAGTATGGTGTGTCAAAGCCACATATAATGGAATCGAATCTGTTTTATTTTGAAAAAAACTAAAAAAGAGAAACAAACGTTGTAACAGGAATTTTAACGTTCCTTCAAGGGCAAGGGACACGTATCGCAACAGGACAAAATGGAGTGGTTTCCTCTTCAATTTTAGCTTTATTTCGTCAAAATATGTAAATAAGTTTGGGAGATATGGCGAATAGTATGTAGTATATAGTAACAATGTATAACAATATAATATATATGTAGAATGACATATGCTATATTGTTGAATAGTTGCCTAACAACATATATGTACCAAATAGGAGAGTTTTTTAAAAAAAAATTGAAGAAATTAGTGGTTGAAGCCATACATTTTCCAGTTACAACGAGTGTCACGTGGTCTCATCAGCCGTGAGAGGGTTAACTATTTCTTCTAAAGCAACAGGTACTACGTTCATTTTTTAATGCAGTTTGTACGAATTTGTGCATTTATTTTCCGCTGATGATGTGTAGAACATTTAGTTAGCATATTTGGTTGAGATTTGGAAAAAATATACAGGGTGATGCAAAATTCAGCTTTGTAGTACAGAAAGTATAAATTGGTTTTCAAAATGTGAAGAAAGTGCATATATTAACGAATGTCCTGTATGTACTTCTGAATGGCACAGTAACATATTCCTCTTTTATCATTCGTTAACCACAGTATGGTGTGTCAAAGCCACATATAATGGAATCGAATCTGTTTTATTTTGAAAAAAACTAAAAAAGAGAAACAAACGTAGTAACAGGAATTTTAACGTTTCTTCAAGGGCAAAGGACCTTTATCGCAACCGTACAAAATGGATAGGTTTGCTCTTCAATTTGAGCTTTATTTCGTCAAAATATGTAAATAAGTTTGGGAGATATGGCGAATAGTATGTAGTATATAGTAACAATGGATAACAATATAATATATATGTAGAATGACATATGCTATATTGTTGAATAGTTGCCTAACAACATATATATACCAAATAGGAGAGTTTTTAAAAAAAATTGAAGAAATTAGTGGTTGAAGCCATTCATTTTCCAGTTACAACGAGTGTCACGTGGTCTCATCAGCCGTGAGAGGGTTAACTATTTCTTCTAAAGCAACAGGTACTACGTTCATTTTTTAATGCAGTTTGTAGTAATTTGTGCATTTATTTTCCCGTGATGATGTGTAGAACATTTAGTTAGTATATTTAGTTGAGATTTGGAAAAATATACAGGGAGATGCAAAATTCAGCTTTGTAGTACAGAAAGTATAAAATGGTTTTCAAAATGTGAAGAAAGTGCATATATTAACGACTGCCCTGTATGTACTTCTGAATGGCATAGTAACATATTCCTCTTTTATCATTCGTTAACCACAGTATGGTGTGTCAAAGCCACATATAATGGAATCGAATCTGTTTTATTTTGAAAAAACTAAAAATGAGAAACAAACCGTATAGGAGGAATTTTAACGTTTCTTCAAGGGCAAAGGACCTTAGCGCAACCGTACAAAATGGAGGGGTTTCCTCTTCAATTTTAGCTTTATTTCGTCAAAATATGTAAATAAGTTTGGGAGATATGGCGAATAGTATGTAGTATATAGTAACAATGGATAACAATATAATATATATGTAGAATGACATATGCTATATTGTTGAATAGTTGCCTAACAACATATATGTACCAAATAGGAGAGTTTTTTAAAAAAAATTGAAGAAATTAGTGGTTGAAGCCATACATTTTCCAGTTACAACGAGAGTCACGTGGTCTCATCAGCCGTGAGAAGGTTAACTATTTCTTCTAAAGCAACAGGTACTACGTTCATTTTTTTTTGTGCAGTTTGTAGTAATTTGTGCATTTATTTTCCGCTGATGATGTGTAGAACATTTAGTTAGCATATTTGGTTGAGATTTGGAAAAAATATACAGGGTGATGCAAAATTCAGCTTTGTAGTACAGAAAGTATAAATTGGTTTTCAAAATAGGAAGAAAGTGCATATATTAACGACTGCCCTGTATGTACTTCTGAATGGCATAGTAACATATTCCTCTTTTATCATTCGTTAACCACAGTATGGTGTGTCAAAGCCACATATAATGGAATCGAATCTGTTTTATTTTGAAAAAACTAAAAAAGAGAAACAAATGTTAGAAGAGTAACTTTAACGTTCCTTTAAGGGCAAAGGACACTTATCGCAACAGGACAAAATGGAGGGGTTTGCTCTTCAATTTTAGCTTTATTTCGTCAAAATATGTAAATAAGTTTGGGAGATATGGCGAATAGTATGTAGTATATAGTAACAATGTATAACAATATAATATATATGTAGAATGACATATGCTATATTGTTGAATAGTTGCCTAACAACATATATGTACCAAATAGGAGAGTTTTTTAAAAAAAATTGAAGAAATTAGTGGTTGAAGCCATACATTTTCCAGTTACAACGAGTGTCACGTGGTCTCATCAGCCGTGAGAGGTTAACTATTTCTTCTAAAGCAACAGGTACTACGTTCATTTTTTTTGTGCAGTTTGTAGTAATTTGTGCATTTATTTTCCGCTGATGATGTGTAGAACATTTAGTTAGCATATTTGGTTGAGATTTGGAAAAAATATACACGGTGATGCAAAATTCAACTTTGTAGTACAGAAAGTATAAATTGGTTTTCAAAATAGGAAGAAAGTGCATATATTAACGACTGCCCTGTATGTACTTCTGAATGGCACAGTAACATATTCCTCTTTTATCATTCGTTAACCACAGTATGGTGTGTCAAAGCCACATATAATGGAATCGAATCTGTTTTATTTTGAAAAAAACTAAAAAAGAGAAACAAACGTTGTAACAGGAATTTTAACGTTCCTTCAAGGGTAAAGGACACTTATCGCAACAGGACAAAATGGAGGGGTTTCCTCTTCAATTTTAGCTTTATTTCGTCAAAATATGTAAATAAGTTTGGGAGATATGGCGAATAGTATGTAGTATATAGTAACAATGGATAACAATATAATATATATGTAGAATGACATATGCTATATTGTTGAATAGTTGCCTAACAACATATATATACCAAATAGGAGAGTTTTTAAAAAAAATTGAAGAAATTAGTGGTTGAAGCCATACATTTTCCAGTTACAACGAGTGTCACGTGGTCTCATCAGCCGTGAGAGGGTTAACTATTTCTTCTAAAGCAACAGGTACTACGTTCATTTTTTAATGCAGTTTGTAGTAATTTGTGCATTTATTTTCCCGTGATGATGTGTAGAACATTTAGTTAGTATATTTAGTTGAGATTTGGAAAAATATACAGGGAGATGCAAAATTCAGCTTTGTAGTACAGAAAGTATAAAATGGTTTTCAAAATGTGAAGAAAGTGCATATATTAACGACTGCCCTGTATGTACTTCTGAATGGCATAGTAACATATTCCTCTTTTATCATTCGTTAACCACAGTATGGTGTGTCAAAGCCACATATAATGGAATCGAATCTGTTTTATTTTGAAAAAACTAAAAATGAGAAACAAACCGTATAGGAGGAATTTTAACGTTTCTTCAAGGGCAAAGGACCTTAGCGCAACCGTACAAAATGGAGGGGTCTCCTCTTCAATTTTAGCTTTATTTCGTCAAAATATGTAAATAAGTTTGGGAGATATGGCGAATAGTATGTAGTATATAGTAACAATGGATAACAATATAATATATATGTAGAATGACATATGCTATATTGTTGAATAGTTGCCTAACAACATATATGTACCAAATAGGAGAGTTTTTTAAAAAAAATTGAAGAAATTAGTGGTTGAAGCCATACATTTTCCAGTTACAACGAGAGTCACGTGGTCTCATCAGCCGTGAGAGGGTTAACTATTTCTTCTAAAGCAACAGGTACTACGTTCATTTTTTTTGTGCAGTTTGTAGTAATTTGTGCATTTATTTTCCGCTGATGATGTGTAGAACATTTAGTTAGCATATTTGGTTGAGATTTGGAAAAAATATACAGGGTGATGCAAAATTCAGCTTTGTAGTACAGAAAGTATAAATTGGTTTTCAAAATAGGAAGAAAGTGCATATATTAACGACTGCCCTGTATGTACTTCTGAATGGCATAGTAACATATTCCTCTTTTATCATTCGTTAACCACAGTATGGTGTGTCAAAGCCACATATAATGGAATCGAATCTGTTTTATTTTGAAAAAACTAAAAAAGAGAAACAAATGTTAGAAGAGTAACTTTAACGTTCCTTTAAGGGCAAAGGACACTTATCGCAACAGGACAAAATGGAGGGGTTTGCTCTTCAATTTTAGCTTTATTTCGTCAAAATATGTAAATAAGTTTGGGAGATATGGCGAATAGTATGTAGTATATAGTAACAATGTATAACAATATAATATATATGTAGAATGACATATGCTATATTGTTGAATAGTTGCCTAACAACATATATGTACCAAATAGGAGAGTTTTTTAAAAAAAATTGAAGAAATTAGTGGTTGAAGCCATACATTTTCCAGTTACAACGAGTGTCACGTGGTCTCATCAGCCGTGAGAGGTTAACTATTTCTTCTAAAGCAACAGGTACTACGTTCATTTTTTTTGTGCAGTTTGTAGTAATTTGTGCATTTATTTTCCGCTGATGATGTGTAGAACATTTAGTTAGCATATTTGGTTGAGATTTGGAAAAAATATACACGGTGATGCAAAATTCAACTTTGTAGTACAGAAAGTATAAATTGGTTTTCAAAATAGGAAGAAAGTGCATATATTAACGACTGCCCTGTATGTACTTCTGAATGGCACAGTAACATATTCCTCTTTTATCATTCGTTAACCACAGTATGGTGTGTCAAAGCCACATATAATGGAATCGAATCTGTTTTATTTTGAAAAAAACTAAAAAAGAGAAACAAACGTTGTAACAGGAATTTTAACGTTCCTTCAAGGGCAAAGGACACTTATCGCAACAGGACAAAATGGAGGGGTTTCCTCTTCAATTTTAGCTTTATTTCGTCAAAATATGTAAATAAGTTTGGGAGAAATGGCGAATAGTATGTAGTATATAGTAACAATGGATAACAATATAATATATATGTAGAATGACATATGCTATATTGTTGAATAGTTGCCTAACAACATATATATACCAAATAGGAGAGTTTTTAAAAAAAATTGAAGAAATTAGTGGTTGAAGCCATACATTTTCCAGTTACAACGAGTGTCACGTGGTCTCATCAGCCGTGAGAGGGTTAACTATTTCTTCTAAAGCAACAGGTACTACGTTCATTTTTTAATGCAGTTTGTAGTAATTTGTGCATTTATTTTCCCGTGATGATGTGTAGAACATTTAGTTAGTATATTTAGTTGAGATTTGGAAAAATATACAGGGAGATGCAAAATTCAGCTTTGTAGTACAGAAAGTATAAAATGGTTTTCAAAATGTGAAGAAAGTGCATATATTAACGACTGCCCTGTATGTACTTCTGAATGGCATAGTAACATATTCCTCTTTTATCATTCGTTAACCACAGTATGGTGTGTCAAAGCCACATATAATGGAATCGAATCTGTTTTATTTTGAAAAAACTAAAAATGAGAAACAAACCGTATAGGAGGAATTTTAACGTTTCTTCAAGGGCAAAGGACCTTAGCGCAACCGTACAAAATGGAGGGGTTTCCTCTTCAATTTTAGCTTTATTTCGTCAAAATATGTAAATAAGTTTGGGAGATATGGCGAATAGTATGTAGTATATAGTAACAATGGATAACAATATAATATATATGTAGAATGACATATGCTATATTGTTGAATAGTTGCCTAACAACATATATGTACCAAATAGGAGAGTTTTTTAAAAAAAATTGAAGAAATTAGTGGTTGAAGCCATACATTTTCCAGTTACAACGAGAGTCACGTGGTCTCATCAGCCGTGAGAGGGTTAACTATTTCTTCTAAAGCAACAGGTACTACGTTCATTTTTTTTGTGCAGTTTGTAGTAATTTGTGCATTTATTTTCCGCTGATGATGTGTAGAACATTTAGTTAGCATATTTGGTTGAGATTTGGAAAAAATATACAGGGTGATGCAAAATTCAGCTTTGTAGTACAGAAAGTATAAATTGGTTTTCAAAATAGGAAGAAAGTGCATATATTAACGACTGCCCTGTATGTACTTCTGAATGGCATAGTAACATATTCCTCTTTTATCATTCGTTAACCACAGTATGGTGTGTCAAAGCCACATATAATGGAATCGAATCTGTTTTATTTTGAAAAAACTAAAAAAGAGAAACAAATGTTAGAAGAGTAACTTTAACGTTCCTTTAAGGGCAAAGGACACTTATCGCAACAGGACAAAATGGAGGGGTTTGCTCTTCAATTTTAGCTTTATTTCGTCAAAATATGTAAATAAGTTTGGGAGATATGGCGAATAGTATGTAGTATATAGTAACAATGTATAACAATATAATATATATGTAGAATGACATATGCTATATTGTTGAATAGTTGCCTAACAACATATATGTACCAAATAGGAGAGTTTTTTAAAAAAAATTGAAGAAATTAGTGGTTGAAGCCATACATTTTCCAGTTACAACGAGTGTCACGTGGTCTCATCAGCCGTGAGAGGTTAACTATTTCTTCTAAAGCAACAGGTACTACGTTCATTTTTTTTGTGCAGTTTGTAGTAATTTGTGCATTTATTTTCCGCTGATGATGTGTAGAACATTTAGTTAGCATATTTGGTTGAGATTTGGAAAAAATATACACGGTGATGCAAAATTCAACTTTGTAGTACAGAAAGTATAAATTGGTTTTCAAAATAGGAAGAAAGTGCATATATTAACGACTGCCCTGTATGTACTTCTGAATGGCACAGTAACATATTCCTCTTTTATCATTCGTTAACCACAGTATGGTGTGTCAAAGCCACATATAATGGAATCGAATCTGTTTTATTTTGAAAAAAACTAAAAAAGAGAAACAAACGTTGTAACAGGAATTTTAACGTTCCTTCAAGGGCAAAGGACACTTATCGCAACAGGACAAAATGGAGGGGTTTCCTCTTCAATTTTAGCTTTATTTCGTCAAAATATGTAAATAAGTTTGGGAGATATGGCGAATAGTATGTAGTATATAGTAACAATGGATAACAATATAATATATATGTAGAATGACATATGCTATATTGTTGAATAGTTGCCTAACAACATATATATACCAAATAGGAGAGTTTTTAAAAAAAATTGAAGAAATTAGTGGTTGAAGCCATACATTTTCCAGTTACAACGAGTGTCACGTGGTCTCATCAGCCGTGAGAGGGTTAACTATTTCTTCTAAAGCAACAGGTACTACGTTCATTTTTTAATGCAGTTTGTAGTAATTTGTGCATTTATTTTCCCGTGATGATGTGTAGAACATTTAGTTAGTATATTTAGTTGAGATTTGGAAAAATATACAGGGAGATGCAAAATTCAGCTTTGTAGTACAGAAAGTATAAAATGGTTTTCAAAATGTGAAGAAAGTGCATATATTAACGACTGCCCTGTATGTACTTCTGAATGGCATAGTAACATATTCCTCTTTTATCATTCGTTAACCACAGTATGGTGTGTCAAAGCCACATATAATGGAATCGAATCTGTTTTATTTTGAAAAAACTAAAAATGAGAAACAAACCGTATAGGAGGAATTTTAACGTTTCTTCAAGGGCAAAGGACCTTAGCGCAACCGTACAAAATGGAGGGGTTTCCTCTTCAATTTTAGCTTTATTTCGTCAAAATATGTAAATAAGTTTGGGAGATATGGCGAATAGTATGTAGTATATAGTAACAATGGATAACAATATAATATATATGTAGAATGACATATATTATATTGTTGAATAGTTGCCTAACAACATATATGTACCAAATAGGAGAGTTTTTTAAAAAAAATTGAAGAAATTAGTGGTTGAAGCCATACATTTTCCAGTTACAAAGAGAGTCACGTGGTCTCATCAGCCGTGAGAGGGTTAACTATTTCTTCTAAAGCAACAGGTACTACGTTCATTTTTTTTGTGCAGTTTGTAGTAATTTGTGCATTTATTTTCCGCTGATGATGTGTAGAACATTTAGTTAGCATATTTGGTTGAGATTTGGAAAAAATATACAGGGTGATGCAAAATTCAGCTTTGTAGTACAGAAAGTATAAATTGGTTTTCAAAATAGGAAGAAAGTGCATATATTAACGACTGCCCTGTATGTACTTCTGAATGGCATAGTAACATATTCCTCTTTTATCATTCGTTAACCACAGTATGGTGTGTCAAAGCCACATATAATGGAATCGAATCTGTTTTATTTTGAAAAAACTAAAAAAGAGAAACAAATGTTAGAAGAGTAACTTTAACGTTCCTTTAAGGGCAAAGGACACTTATCGCAACAGGACAAAATGATGGGTTTGCTCTTCAATTTTAGCTTTATTTCGTCAAAATATGTAAATAAGTTTGGGAGATATGGCGAATAGTATGTAGTATATAGTAACAATGTATAACAATATAATATATATGTAGAATGACATATGCTATATTGTTGAATAGTTGCCTAACAACATATATGTACCAAATAGGAGAGTTTTTTAAAAAAAATTGAAGAAATTAGTGGTTGAAGCCATACATTTTCCAGTTACAACGAGTGTCACGTGGTCTCATCAGCCGTGAGAGGGTTAACTATTTCTTCTAAAGCAACAGGTACTACGTTCATTTTTTAATGCAGTTTGTACGAATTTGTGCATTTATTTTCCGCTGATGATGTGTAGAACATTTAGTTAGCATATTTGGTTGAGATTTGGAAAAAATATACAGGGTGATGCAAAATTCAGCTTTGTAGTACAGAAAGTATAAATTGGTTTTCAAAATGTGAAGAAAGTGCATATATTAACGAATGTCCTGTATGTACTTCTGAATGGCACAGTAACATATTCCTCTTTTATCATTCGTTAACCACAGTATGGTGTGTCAAAGCCACATATAATGGAATCGAATCTGTTTTATTTTGAAAAAAACTAAAAAAGAGAAACAAACGTGGTAACAGGAATTTTAACGTTTCTTCAAAGGCAAAGGACCTTTATCGCAACCGTACAAAATGGATAGGTTTGCTCTTCAATTTGAGCTTTATTTCGTCAAAATATGTAAATAAGTTTGGGAGATATGGCGAATAGTATGTAGTATATAGTAACAATGGATAACAATATAATATATATGTAGAATGACATATGCTATATTGTTGAATAGTTGCCTAACAACATATATGTACCAAATAGGAGAGTTTTTTAAAAAAAATTGAAGAAATTAGTGGTTGAAGCCATACATTTTCCAGTTACAACGAGTGTCACGTGGTCTCATCAGCCGTGAGAGGGTTAACTATTTCTTCTAAAGCAACAGGTACTACGTTCATTTTTTTTGTGCAGTTTGTAGCAATTTGTGCATTTATTTTCCGCTGATGATGTGTAGAACATTTAGTTAGCATATTTGGTTGAGATTTGGAAAAAATATACAGGGTGATGCAAAATTCAACTTTGTAGTACAGAAAGTATAAATTGGTTTTCAAAATAGGAAGAAAGTGCATATATTAACGACTGCCCTGTATGTACTTCTGAATGGCACAGTAACATATTCCTCTTTTATCATTCGTTAACCACAGTATGGTGTGTCAAAGCCACATATAATGGAATCGAGTCTGTTTTATTTTGAAAAAAAACTAAAAAAGAGAAACAAACGTTGTAACAGGAATTTTAACGTTCCTTCAAGGGCAAAGGACACTTATCGCAACCGTACAAAATGGAGGGGTTTCCTCTTCAATTTTAGCTTTATTTCGTCAAAATATGTAAATAAGTTTGGGAGATATGGCGAATAGTATGTAGTATATAGTAACAATGGATAACAATATAATATATATGTAGAATGACATATGCTATATTGTTGAATAGTTGCCTAACAACATATATATACCAAATAGGAGAGTTTTTAAAAAAATTGAAGAAATTAGTGGTTGAAGCCATACATTTTCCAGTTACAACGAGTGTCACGTGGTCTCATCAGCCGTGAGAGGGTTAACTATTTCTTATAAAGCAACAGGTACTACGTTCATTTTTTAATGCAGTTTGTAGTAATTTGTGCATTTATTTTCCCGTGATGATGTGTAGAACATTTAGTTAGTATATTTAGTTGAGATTTGGAAAAAATATACAGGGAGATGCAAAATTCAGCTTTGTAGTACAGAAAGTATAAAATGGTTTTCAAAATGTGAAGAAAGTGCATATATTAACGAATGCCCTGTATGTACTTCTGAATGGCATAGTAACATATTCCTCTTTTATCATTCGTTAACCACAGTATGGTGTGTCAAAGCCATATATAATGGAATCGAATCTGTTTTATTTTGAAAAAACTAAAAATGAGAAACAAACCGTATAGGAGGAATTTTAACGTTTCTTCAAGGGCAAAGGACCTTAGCGCAACCGTACAAAATGGAGGGGTTTCCTCTTCAATTTTAGCTTTATTTCGTCAAAATATGTAAATAAGTTTGGGAGATATGGCGAATAGTATGTAGTATATAGTAACAATGGATAACAATATAATATATATGTAGAATGACATATGCTATATTGTTGAATAGTTGCCTAACTACATATATGTACCAAATAGGAGAGTTTTTTAAAAAAAATTGAAGAAATTAGTGGTTGAAGCCATACATTTTCCAGTTACAACGAGAGTCACGTGGTCTCATCAGCCGTGAGAGGGTTAACTATTTCTTCTAAAGCAACAGGTACTACGTCCATTTTTTTTGTGCAGTTTGTAGTAATTTGTGCATTTATTTTCCGCTGATGATGTGTAGAACATTTAGTTAGCATATTTGGTTGAGATTTGGAAAAAATATACAGGGTGATACAAAATTCAGCTTTGTAGTACAGAAAGTATAAATTGGTTTTCAAAATTGGAAGCAAGGGCATATATTAACGACTGCCCTGTATGTACTTCTGAATGGCACAGTAACATATTCCTCTTTTATCATTCGTTAACCACAGTATGGTGTGTCAAAGCCACATATAATGGAATCGAATCTGTTTTATTTTGAAAAAAACTAAAAAAGAGAAACAAACGTTGTAACAGGAATTTTAACGTTCCTTCAAGGGCAAAGGACACTTATCGCAACAGGACAAAATGGAGGGGTTTCCTCTTCAATTTTAGCTTTATTTCGTCAAAATATGTAAATAAGTTTGGGAGATATGGCGAATAGTATGTAGTATATAGTAACAATGGATAACAATATAATATATATGTAGAATGACATATGCTATATTGTTGAATAGTTGCCTAACAACATATATATACCAAATAGGAGAGTTTTTAAAAAAAATTGAAGAAATTACTAATTGAAGCCATACATTTTCCAGTTACAACGAGTGTCACGTGGTCTCATCAGCCGTGAGAGGGTTAACTATTTCTTCTAAAGCAGCAGGTACTACGTTCATTTTTTAATGCAGTTTGTAGTAATTTGTGCATTTATTTTCCCGTGATGATGTGTAGAACATTTAGTTAGTATATTTAGTTGAGATTTGGAAAAAATATACAGGGAGATGCAAAATTCAGCTTTGTAGTACAGAAAGTATAAAATGGTTTTCAAAATGTGAAGAAAGTGCATATATTAACGAATGCCCTGTATGTACTTCTGAATGGCACAGTAACATATTCCTCTTTTATCATTCGTTAACCACAGTATGGTGTGTCAAAGCCACATATAATGGAATCGAATCTGTTTTATTTTGAAAAAACTAAAAATGAGAAACAAACCGTATAGGAGGAATTTTAACGTTTCTTCAAGCGCAAAGGACCTTAGCGCAACCGTACAAAATGGAGGGGTTTCCTCTTCAATTTTAGCTTTATTTCGTCAAAATATGTAAATAAGTTTGGGAGATATGGCGAATAGTATGTAGTATATAGTAACAATGTATAACAATATAATATATATGTAGAATGACATATGCTATATTGTTGAATAGTTGCCTAACAACATATATGTACATAATAGGAGAGTTTTTTAAAAAAAAATTGAAGAAATTAGTGGTTGAAGCCATACATTTTCCAGTTACAACGAGTGTCACGTGGTCTCATCAGCCGTGAGAGGGTTAACTATTTCTTCTAAAGCAACAGGTACTACGTAAATTTTTTAATGCAGTTTGTACGAATTTGTGCATTTATTTTCCGCTGATGATGTGTAGAACATTTAGTTAGCATATTTGGTTGAGATTTGGAAAAAATATACAGGGTGATGCAAAATTCAACTTTGTAGTACAGAAAGTATAAATTGGTTTTCAAAATGTGAAGAAAGTGCATATATTAACGAATGTCCTGTATGTACTTCTGAATGGCACAGTAACATATTCCTCTTTTATCATTCGTTAACCACAGTATGGTGTGTCAAAGCCACATATAATGGAATCGAATCTGTTTTATTTTGAAAAAAACTAAAAAAGAGAAACAAACGTTGTAACAGGAATTTTAACGTTTCTTCAAGGGCAAAGGACCTTTATCGCAACCGTACAAAATGGATAGGTTTGCTCTTCAATTTGATCTTTATTTCGTCAAAATATGTAAATAAGTTTGGGAGATATGGCGAATAGTATGTAGTATATAGTAACAATGGATAACAATATAATATATATGTAGAATGACATATGCTATATTGTTGAATAGTTGCCTAACAACATATATATACCAAATAGGAGAGTTTTTAAAAAAATTGAAGAAATTAGTGGTTGAAGCCATACATTTTCCGGTTACAACGAGTGTCACGTGGTCTCATCAGCCGTGAGAGGGTTAACTATTTCTTATAAAGCAACAGGTACTACGTTCATTTTTTAATGCAGTTTGTAGTAATTTGTGCATTTATTTTCCCGTGATGATGTGTAGAACATTTAGTTAGTATATTTAGTTGAGATTTGGAAAAAATATACAGGGAGATGCAAAATTCAGCTTTGTAGTACAGAAAGTATAAAATGGTTTTCAAAATGTGAAGAAAGTGCATATATTAACGAATGCCCTGTATGTACTTCTGAATGGCATAGTAACATATTCCTCTTTTATCATTCGTTAACCACAGTATGGTGTGTCAAAGCCATATATAATGGAATCGAATCTGTTTTATTTTGAAAAAACTAAAAATGAGAAACAAACCGTATAGGAGGAATTTTAACGTTTCTTCAAGGGCAAAGGACCTTAGCGCAACCGTACAAAATGGAGGGGTTTCCTCTTCAATTTTAGCTTTATTTCGTCAAAATATGTAAATAAGTTTGGGAGATATGGCGAATAGTATGTAGTATATAGTAACAATGGATAACAATATAATATATATGTAGAATGACATATGCTATATTGTTGAATAGTTGCCTAACAACATATATGTACCAAATAGGAGAGTTTTTTAAAAAAAATTGAAGAAATTAGTGGTTGAAGCCATACATTTTCCAGTTACAACGAGAGTCACGTGGTCTCATCAGCCGTGAGAGGGTTAACTATTTCTTCTAAAGCAACAGGTACTACGTCCATTTTTTTTGTGCAGTTTGTAGTAATTTGTGCATTTATTTTCCGCTGATGATGTGTAGAACATTTAGTTAGCATATTTGGTTGAGATTTGGAAAAAATATACAGGGTGATACAAAATTCAACTTTGTAGTACAGAAAGTATAAATTGGTTTTCAAAATAGGAAGCAAGGGCATATATTAACGACTGCCCTGTATGTACTTCTGAATGGCACAGTAACATATTCCTCTTTTATCATTCGTTAACCACAGTATGGTGTGTCAAAGCCACATATAATGGAATCGAATCTGTTTTATTTTGAAAAAAACTAAAAAAGAGAAACAAACGTT
The DNA here is from genome assembly GCF_964235325.1 of Thermobia domestica. Taxonomy (NCBI): domain Eukaryota; kingdom Metazoa; phylum Arthropoda; class Insecta; order Zygentoma; family Lepismatidae; genus Thermobia; species Thermobia domestica. The sequence goes on from NW_027656042.1 coordinate 21,518, forward strand.
GTAACAGGAATTTTAACGTTCCTTCAAGGGCAAAGGACACTTATCGCAACAGGACAAAATGGAGGGGTTTCCTCTTCAATTTTAGCTTTATTTCGTCAAAATATGTAAATAAGTTTGGGAGATATGGCGAATAGTATGTAGTATATAGTAACAATGGATAACAATATAATATATATGTAGAATGACATATGCTATATTGTTGAATAGTTGCCTAACAACATATATATACCAAATAGGAGAGTTTTTTAAAAAAATTGAAGAAATTAGTGGTTGAAGCCATACATTTTCCAGTTACAACGAGTGTCACGTGGTCTCATCAGCCGTGAGAGGGTTAACTATTTCTCCTAAAGCAACAGGTACTACGTTCATTTTTTAATGCAGTTTGTAGTAATTTGTGCATTTATTTTCCGCTGATGATGTGTAGAACATTTAGTTAGCATATTTGGTTGAGATTTGGAAAAAATATACAGGGTGATGCAAAGTTCAACTTTGTAGTACAGAAAGTATAAATTGGTTTTCAAAATAGGAAGAAAGTGCATATATTAACGACTGCCCTGTATGTACTTCTGAATGGCACAGTAACATATTCCTCTTTTATCATTCGTTAACCACAGTATGGTGTGTCAAAGCCACATATAATGGAATCGAATCTGTTTTATTTTGAAAAAAACTAAAAAAGAGAAACAAACGTTGTAACAGGAATTTTAACGTTCCTTCAAGGGCGAAGGACACTTATCGCAACAGGACAAAATGGAGGGGTTTCCTCTTCACTTTTAGCTTTATTTCGTCAAAATATGTAAATAAGTTTGGGAGATATGGCGAATAGTATGTAGTATATAGTAACAATGGATAACAATATAATATATATGTAGAATGACATATGCTATATTGTTGAATAGTTGCCTAACAACATATATATACCAAATAGGAGAGTTTTTAAAAAAAATTGAAGAAATTAGTGGTTGAAGCCATACATTTTCCAGTTACAACGAGTGTCACGTGGTCTCATCAGCCGTGAGAGGGTTAACTATTTCTTCTAAAGCAACAGGTACTATGTTCATTTTTTAATGCAGTTTGTAGTAATTTGTGCATTTATTTTCCCGTGATGATGTGTAGAACATTTAGTTAGTATATTTAGTTGAGATTTGGAAAAAATATACAGGGAGATGCAAAATTCAGCTTTGTAGTACAGAAAGTATAAAATGGTTTTCAAAATGTGAAGAAAGTGCATATATTAACGAATGCCCTGTATGTACTTCTGAATGGCACAGTAACATATTCCTCTTTTATCATTCGTTAACCACAGTATGGTGTGTCAAAGCCACATATAATGGAATCGAATCTGTTTTATTTTGAAAAAACTAAAAATGAGAAACAAACCGTATAGGAGGAATTTTAACGTTTCTTCAAGGGCAAAGGACCTTAGCGCAACCGTACAAAATGGAGGGGTTTCCTCTTCAATTTTAGCTTTATTTCGTCAAAATATGTAAATAAGTTTGGGAGATATGGCGAATAGTATGTAGTATATAGTAACAATGGATAACAATATAATATATATGTAGAATGACATATGCTATATTGTTGAATAGTTGCCTAACAACATATATGTACCAAATAGGAGAGTTTTTTAAAAAAAATTGAAGAAATTAGTGGTTGAAGCCATACATTTTCCAGTTACAACGAGAGTCACGTGGTCTCATCAGCCGTGAGAGGGTTAACTATTTCTTCTAAAGCAACAGGTACTACGTTCATTTTTTTGTGCAGTTTGTAGTAATTTGTGCATTTATTTTCCGCTGATGATGTGTAGAACATTTAGTTAGCATATTTGGTTGAGATTTGGAAAAAATATACAGGGTGATGCAAAATTCAGCTTTGTAGTACAGAAAGTATAAATTGGTTTTCAAAATAGGAAGAAAGTGCATATATTAACGACTGCCCTGTATGTACTTCTGAATGGCATAGTAACATATTCCTCTTTTATCATTCGTTAACCACAGTATGGTGTGTCAAAGCCACATATAATGGAATCGAATCTGTTTTATTTTGAAAAAACTAAAAAAGAGAAACAAATGTTAGAAGAGTAACTTTAACGTTCCTTTAAGGGCAAAGGACACTTATCGCAACAGGACAAAATGGAGGGGTTTGCTCTTCAATTTTAGCTTTATTTCGTCAAAATATGTAAATAAGTTTGGGAGATATGGCGAATAGTATGTAGTATATAGTAACAATGTATAACAATATAATATATATGTAGAATGACATATGCTATATTGTTGAATAGTTGCCTAACAACATATATGTACCAAATAGGAGAGTTTTTTTTAAAAAATTGAAGAAATTAGTGGTTGAAGCCATACTTTTTCCAGTTACAACGAGTGTCACGTGGTCTCATCAGCCGTGAGAGGGTTAACTATTTCTTCTAAAGCAACAGGTACTACGTTCATTTTTTAATGCAGTTTGTACGAATTTGTGCATTTATTTTCCGCTGATGATGTGTAGAACATTTAGTTAGCATATTTGGTTGAGATTTGGAAAAAATATACAGGGTGATGCAAAATTCAACTTTGTAGTACAGAAAGTATAAATTGGTTTTCAAAATGTGAAGAAAGTGCATATATTAACGAATGTCCTGTATGTACTTCTGAATGGCACAGTAACATATTCCTCTTTTATCATTCGTTAACCACAGTATGGTGTGTCAAAGCCACATATAATGGAATCGAATCTGTTTTATTTTGAAAAAAACTAAAAAAGAGAAACAAACGTTGTAACAGGAATTTTAACGTTTCTTCAAGGGCAAAGGACCTTTATCGCAACCCTACAAAATGGATAGGTTTGCTCTTTAATTTGAGCTTTATTTCGTCAAAATATGTAAATAAGTTTGGGAGATATGGCGAATAGTATGTAGTATATAGTAACAATGGATAACAATATAATATATATGTAGAATGACATATGCTATATTGTTGAATAGTTGCCTAACAACATATATATACCAAATAGGAGAGTTTTTAAAAAAAAATGAAGAAATTAGTGGTTGAAGCCATACATTTTCCAGTTACAACGAGTGTCACGTGGTCTCATCAGCCGTGAGAGGGTTAACTATTTCTTCTAAAGCAACAGGTACTACGTTCATTTTTTAATGCAGTTTGTAGTAATTTGTGCATTTATTTTCCCGTGATGATGTGTAGAACATTTAGTTAGTATATTTAGTTGAGATTTGGAAAAAATATACAGGGAGATGCAAAATTCAGCTTTGTAGTACAGAAAGTATAAAATGGTTTTCAAAATGTGAAGAAAGTGCATATATTAACGAATGCCCTGTATGTACTTCTGAATGGCATAGTAACATATTCCTCTTTTATCATTCGTTAACCACAGTATGGTGTGTCAAAGCCACATATAATGGAATCGAATCTGTTTTATTTTGAAAAAACTAAAAATGAGAAACAAACCGTATAGGAGGAATTTTAACGTTTCTTCAAGGGCAAAGGACCTTAGCGCAACCGTAGAAAATGGAGGGGTTTCCTCTTCAATTTTAGCTTTATTTCGTCAAAATATGTAAATAAGTTTGGGAGATATGGCGAATAGTATGTAGTATATAGTAACAATGGATAACAATATAATATATATGTAGAATGACATATGCTATATTATTGAATAGTTGCCTAACAACATATATGTACCAAATAGGAGAGTTTTTTAAAAAAAATTGAAGAAATTAGTGGTTGAAGCCATACATTTTCCAGTTACAACGAGTGTCACGTGGTCTCATCAGCCGTGAGAGGGTTAACTATTTCTTCTAAAGCAACAGGTACTACGTTCATTTTTTTTGTGCAGTTTGTAGTAATTTGTACATTTATTTTCCCGTGATGATGTGTAGAACATTTAGTTTGTATATTTAGTTGAGATTTGGAAAAAATATACAGGGAGATGCAAAATTCAGCTTTGTAGTACAGAAAGTATAAATTGGTTTTCAAAATGTGAAGAAAGTGCATATATTAACGAATGCCCTGTATGTACTTCTGAATGGCACAGTAACATATTCCTCTTTTATCATTCGTTAACCACAGTATGGTGTGTCAAAGCCACATATAATGGAATCGAATCTGTTTTATTTTGAAAAAACTAAAAATGAGAAACAAACCGTATAGGAGGAATTTTAACGTTTCTTCAAGGGCAAAGGACCTTAGCGCAACCGTACAAAATGGAGGGGTTTCCTCTTCAATTTTAGCTTTATTTCGTCAAAATATGTAAATAAGTTTGGGAGATATGGCGAATAGTATGTAGTATATAGTAACAATGATTAACAATATAATATATATGTAGAATGATATATGCTATATAGTTGAATAGTTGCCTAACAACACATTTATACCAAATAGGGGAGTTTTTAAAAAAAATGAAGAAATTAGTGGTTGAAGCCATACATTTTCCAGTTACAACGATTGTCACGTTGTCTCATCAGCCGTGAGAGGGTTAACTATTTCTTCTAAAGCAACAGGTACTACGTTCATTTTTTTTTGTGCAGTTTGTAGTAATTTGTGCATTAGTTTCCCATGATGATGTGTAGAACATTTAGTTAGCATATTTAGTTGAGATTTGGAAAAAATATACAGGGTGATGCAAAATTCAGCTTTGTAGTGCAGAAAGTTTAACTTGGTTTTCAAAATGTGAAGAAAGTGCATATATTAACGAATGCCCTGTATGTACTTCTGAATGGCACACTAACATACTCCCCTTTTATCATTCGTTAACCATAGTGTGGTGTGTCAAAGCCACATATAATGGAATCGAATCTGTTTTATTTTGAAAAAAACTAAAAAACAGAAACAAACGTTATAAGAGGAATTTTAATGTTTCTTCAAGGGCAAAGGACCTTTATCGCAACCGTACAAAATGGATGGGTTTGCTCTTCAATTTGAGCTTTATTTCGTCAAAATATGTAAATAAGTTTGGGAGATATGGCGAATAGTATGTAGTATATAGTAACAATGTATAACAATATAATATATATGTAGAATGACATATGCTATATTGTTGAATAGTTGCCTAACAACATATATGTACCAAATAGGAGAGTTTTTTAAAAAAAAAATTGAAGAAATTAGTGGTTGAAGCCATACATTTTCCAGTTACAACGAGTGTCACGTGGTCTCATCAGCCGTGAGAGGGTTAACTATTTCTTCTAAAGCAACAGGTACTACGTTCATTTTTTTGTGCAGTTTGTAGTAATTTGTGCATTTATTTTCCGCTGATGATGTGTAGAACATTTAGTTAGCATATTTGGTTGAGATTTGGAAAAAATATACAGGGTGATGCAAAATTCAACTTTGTAGTACAGAAAGTATAAATTGGTTTTCAAAATAGGAAGAAAGTGCATATATTAACGACTGCCCTGTATGTACTTCTGAATGGCACAGTAACATATTCCTCTTTTATCATTCGTTAACCACAGTATGGTGTGTCAAAGCCACATATAATGGAATCGAATCTGTTTTATTTTGAAAAAAACTAAAAAAGAGAAACAAACGTTGTAACAGGAATTTTAACGTTCCTTCAAGGGCAAAGGACACTTATCGCAACAGGACAAAATGGAGGGGTTTCCTCTTCAATTTTAGCTTTATTTCGTCAAAATATGTAAATAAGTTTGGGAGATATGGCGAATAGTATGTAGTATATAGTAACAATGGATAACAATATAATATATATGTAGAATGACATATGCTATATTGTTGAATAGTTGCCTAACAACATATATATACCAAATAGGAGAGTTTTTAAAAAAAATTGAAGAAATTAGTGGTTGAAGCAATACATTTTCCAGTTACAACGAGTGTCACGTGGTCTCATCAGCCGTGAGAGGGTTAACTATTTCTTCTAAAGCAACAGGTACTACGTTCATTTTTTAATGCAGTTTGTACGAATTTGTGCATTTATTTTCCGCTGATGATGTGTAGAACATTTAGTTAGCATATTTGGTTGAGATTTGGAAAAAATATACAGGGTGATGCAAAATTCAGCTTTGTAGTACAGAAAGTAAAAATTGGTTTTCAAAATGTGAAGAAAGTGCATATATTAACGAATGTCCTGTATGTACTTCTGAATGGCACAGTAACATATTCCTCTTTTATCATTCGTTAACCACAGTATGGTGTGTCAAAGCCACATATAATGGAATCGAATCTGTTTTATTTTGAAAAAAACTAAAAAAGAGAAACAAACGTTGTAACAGGAATTTTAACGTTTCTTCAAGGGCAAAGGACCTTTATCGCAACCGTACAAAATGGATAGGTTTGCTCTTCAATTTGAGCTTTATTTCGTCAAAATATGTAAATAAGTTTGGGAGATATGGCGAATAGTATGTAGTATATAGTAACAATGGATAACAATATAATATATATGTAGAATGACATATGCTATATTGTTGAATAGTTGCCTAACAACATATATGTACCAAATAGGAGAGTTTTTTTAAAAAAATTGAAGAAATTAGTGGTTGAAGCCATACATTTTCCAGTTACAACGAGTGTCACGTGGTCTCATCAGCCGTGAGAGGGTTAACTATTTCTTCTAAAGCAACAGGTACTACGTTCATTTTTTTTGTGCAGTTTGTAGTAATTTGTGCATTTATTTTCCGCTGATGATGTGTAGAACATTTAGTTAGCATATTTGGTTGAGATTTGGAAAAAATATACAGGGTGATGCAAAATTCAACTTTGTAGTACAGAAAGTATAAATTGGTTTTCAAAATAGGAAGAAAGTGCATATATTAACGACTGCCCTGTATGTACTTCTGAATGGCACAGTAACATATTCCTCTTTTATCATTCGTTAACCACAGTATGGTGTGTCAAAGCCACATATAATGGAATCGAATCTGTTTTATTTTGAAAAAAACTAAAAAAGAGAAACAAACGTTGTAACAGGAATTTTAACGTTCCTTCAAGGGCAAAGGACACTTATCGCAACAGGACAAAATGGAGGGGTTTCCTCTTCAATTTTAGCTTTATTTCGTCAAAATATGTAAATAAGTTTGGGAGATATGGCGAATAGTATGTAGTATATAGTAACAATGGATAACAATATAATATATATGTAGAATGACATATGCTATATTGTTGAATAGTTGCCTAACAACATATATGTACCAAATAGGAGAGTTTTTTAAAAAAAATTGAAGAAATTAGTGGTTGAACCCATACATTTTCCAGTTACAACGAGTGTCACGTGGTCTCATCAGCCGTGAGAGGGTTAACTATTTCTTCTAAAGCAACAGGTACTACGTTCATTTTTTTGTGCAGTTTGTAGTAATTTGTGCATTTATTTTCCCGTGATGATGTGTAGAACATTTAGTTAGTATATTTAGTTGAGATTTGGAAAAAATATACAGGGAGATGCAAAATTCAGCTTTGTAGTACAGAAAGTATAAATTGGTTTTCAAAATGTGAAGAAAGTGCATATATTAACGAATGCCCTGTATGTACTTCTGAATGGCACAGTAACATATTCCTCTTTTATCATTCGTTAACCACAGTATGGTGTGTCAAAGCCACATATAATGGAATCGAATCTGTTTTATTTTGAAAAAACTAAAAATGAGAAACAAACCGTATAGGAGGAATTTTAACGTTTCTTCAAGGCCAAAGGACCTTAGCGCAACCGTACAAAATGGAGGGGTTTCCTCTTCAATTTTAGCTTTATTTCGTCAAAATATGTAAATAAGTTTGGGAGATATGGCGAATAGTATGTAGTATATAGTAACAATGATTAACAATATAATATATATGTAGAATGATATATGCTTTATAGTTGAATAGTTGCCTAACAACACATTTATACCAAATAGGGGAGTTTTTTTAAAAAAATGAAGAAATTAGTGGTTGAAGCCATACATTTTCCAGTTACAACGATTGTCACGTTGTCTCATCAGCCGTGAGAGGGTTAACTATTTCTTCTAAAGCAACAGGTACTACGTTCATTTTTTTTGTGCAGTTTGTAGTAATTTGTGCATTAGTTTTCCATGATGATGTGTAGAACATTTAGTTAGCATATTTAGTTGAGATTTGGAAAAAATATACAGGGTGATGCAAAATTCAGCTTTGTAGTGCAGAAAGTTTAACTTGGTTTTCAAAATGTGAAGAAAGTGCATATATTAACGAATGCCCTGTATGTACTTCTGAATGGCACAGTAACATATTCCTCTTTTATCATTCGTTAACCACAGTATGGTGTGTCAAAGCCACATATAATGGAATCGAATCTGTTTTATTTTGAAAAAAACTAAAAAACAGAAACAAACGTTATAAGAGGAATTTTAATGTTTCTTCAAGGGCAAAGGACCTTTATCGCAACCGTACAAAATGGATGGGTTTGGTCTTCAATTTGAGCTTTATTTCGTCAAAATATGTAAATAAGTTTGGGAGATATGGCGAATAGTATGTAGTATATAGTAACAATGTATAACAATATAATATATATGTAGAATGACATATGCTATATTGTTGAATAGTTGCCTAACAACATATATGTACCAAATAGGAGAGTTTTTTAAAAAAAATTGAAGAAATTAGTGGTTGAAGCCATACATTTTCCTGTTACAACGAGTGTCACGTGGTCTCATCTGCCGTGAGAGGGTTAACTATTTCTTCTAAAGCAACAGGTACTACGTTCATTTTTTTTGTGCAGTTTGTAGTAATTTGTGCATTTATTTTCCGCTGATGATGTATAGAACATTTAGTTAGCATATTTGGTTGAGATTTGGAAAAAATATACAGGGTGATGCAAAATTCAACTTTGTAGTACAGAAAGTATAAATTGGTTTTCAAAATAGGAAGAAAGTGCATATATTAACGACTGCCCTGTATGTACTTCTGAATGGCACAGTAACATATTCCTCTTTTATCATTCGTTAACCACAGTATGGTGTGTCAAAGCCACATATAATGGAATCGAATCTGTTTTATTTTGAAAAAAACTAAAAAAGAGAAACAAAAGTTGTAACAGGAATTTTAACGTTCCTTCAAGGGCAAAGGACACTTATCGCAACAGGACAAAATGGAGGGGTTTCCTCTTCAATTTTAGCTTTATTTCGTCAAAATATGTAAATAAGTTTGGGAGATATGGCGAATAGTATGTAGTATATAGTAACAATGGATAACAATATAATATATATGTAGAATGACATATGCTATATTGTTGAATAGTTGCCTAACAACATATATATACCAAATAGGAGAGTTTTTAAAAAAAATTGAAGAAATTAGTGGTTGAAGCCATACATTTTCCAGTTACAACGAGTGTCACGTGGTCTCATCAGCCGTGAGAGGGTTAACTATTTCTTCTAAAGCAACAGGTACTACGTTCATTTTTTAATGCAGTTTGTAGTAATTTGTGCATTTATTTTCCCGTGATGATGTGTAGAACATTTAGTTAGTATATTTAGTTGAGATTTGGAAAAAATATACAGGGAGATGCAAAATTCAGCTTTGTAGTACAGAAAGTATAAATTGGTTTTCAAAATAGGAAGAAAGTGCATATATTAACGACTGCCCTGTATGTACTTCTGAATGGCATAGTAACGTATTCCTCTTTTATCATTCGTTAACCACAGTATGGTGTGTCAAAGCCACATATAATGGAATCGAATCTGTTTTATTTTGAAAAAAACTAAAAAAGAGAAACAAATGTTAGAAGAGTAACTTTAACGTTCCTTTAAGGGCAAAGGACACTTATCGCAACAGGACAAAATGGAGGGGTTTGCTCTTCAATTTTAGCTTTATTTCGTCAAAATATGTAAATAAGTTTGGGAGATATGGCGAATAGTATGTAGTATATAGTAACAATGGATAACAATATAATATATATGTAGAATGACATATGCTATATTGTTGAATAGTTGCCTAACAACATATATATACCAAATAGGAGAGTTTTTTTAAAAAAATTGAAGAAATTAGTGGTTGAAGCCATACATTTTCCAGTTACAACGAGTGTCACGTGGTCTCATCAGCCGTGAGAGGGTTAACTATTTCTTCTAAAGCAACAGGTACTACGTTCATTTTTTTTGTGCAGTTTGTAGTAATTTGTGCATTTATTTTCCCGTGATGATGTGTAGAACATTTAGTTAGTATATTTAGTTGAGATTTGGAAAAAATATACAGGGAGATGCAAAATTCAGCTTTGTAGTACAGAAAGTATAAATTGGTTTTCAAAATGTGAAGAAAGTGCATATATTAACGAATGCCCTGTATGTACTTCTGAATGGCACAGTAACATATTCCTCTTTTATCATTCGTTAACCACAGTATGGTGTGTCAAAGCCACATATAATGGAATCGAATCTGTTTTATTTTGAAAAAACTAAAAATTAGAAACAAACCGTATAGGAGGAATTTTAACGTTTCTTCAAGGCCAAAGGACCTTAGCGCAACCGTACAAAATGGAGGGGTTTCCTCTTCAATTTTAGCTTTATTTCGTCAAAATATGTAAATAAGTTTGGGAGATATGGCGAATACTATGTAGTATATAGTAACAATGTATAACAATATAATATATATGTAGAATGACATATGCTATATTGTTGAATAGTTGCCTAACAACATATATGTACCAAATAGGAGAGTTTTTTAAAAAAATTGAAGAAATTAGTGGTTGAAGCCATACATTTTCCTGTTACAACGAGTGTCACGTGGTCTCATCTGCCGTGAGAGGGTTAACTATTTCTTCTAAAGCAACAGGTACTACGTTCATTTTTTTTGCGCAGTTTGTAGTAATTTGTGCATTTATTTTCCGCTGATGATGTATAGAACATTTAGTTAGCATATTTGGTTGAGATTTGGAAAAAATATACAGGGTGATGCAAAATTCAACTTTGTAGTACAGAAAGTATAAATTGGTTTTCAAAATAGGAAGAAAGTGCATATATTAACGACTGCCCTGTATGTACTTCTGAATGGCACAGTAACATATTCCTCTTTTATCATTCGTTAACCACAGTATGGTGTGTCAAAGCCACATATAATGGAATCGAATCTGTTTTATTTTGAAAAAAACTAAAAAAGAGAAACAAACGTTGTAACAGGAATTTTAACGTTCCTTCAAGGGCAAAGGACACTTATCGCAACAGGACAAAATGGAGGGGTTTCCTCTTCAATTTTAGCTTTATTTCGTCAAAATATGTAAATAAGTTTGGGAGATATGGCGAATAGTATGTAGTATATAGTAACAATGGATAACAATATAATATATATGTAGAATGACATATGCTATATTGTTGAATAGTTGCCTAACAACATATATATACCAAATAGGAGAGTTTTTTAAAAAAAATTGAAGAAATTAGTGGTTGAAGCCATACATTTTCCAGTTACAACGAGTGTCACGTGGTCTCATCAGCCGTGAGAGTGTTAACTATTTCTTCTAAAGCAACAGGTACTACGATCATTTTTTAATGCAGTTTGTAGTAATTTGTGCATTTATTTTCCCGTGATGATGTGTAGAACATTTAGTTAGTATATTTAGTTGAGATTTGGAAAAAATATACAGGGAGATGCAAAATTCAGCTTTGTAGTACAGAAAGTATAAATTGGTTTTCAAAATGTGAAGAAAGTGCATATATTAACGAATGCCCTGTATGTACTTCTGAATGGCACAGTAACATATTCCTCTTTTATCATTCGTTAACCACAGTATGGTGTGTCAAAGCCACATATAATGGAATCGAATCTGTTTTATTTTGAAAAAACTAAAAATGAGAAACAAACCGTATAGGAGGAATTTTAACGTTTCTTCAAGGGCAAAGGACCTTAGCGCAACCGTACAAAATGGAGGGGTTTCCTCTTCAATTTTAGCTTTATTTCGTCAAAATATGTAAATAAGTTTGGGAGATATGGCGAATAGTATGTAGTATATAGTAACAATGATTAACAATATAATATATATGTAGAATGATATATGCTATATTGTTGAATAGTTGCCTAACAACACATTTATATCAAATAGGGGAGTTTTTAAAAAAATTGAAGACATTAGTGGTTGAAGCCATACATTTTCCAGTTACAACGATTGTCACGTTGTCTCATCAGCCGTGAGAGGGTTAACTATTTCTTCTAAAGCAACAGGTACTACGTTCATTTTTTTTGTGCAGTTTGTAGTAATTTGTGCATTAGTTTCCCATGATGATGTGTAGAACATTTAGTTAGCATATTTGGTTGAGATTTGGAAAAAATATACAGGGTGATGCAAAATTCAGCTTTGTAGTGCAGAAAGTTTAACTTGGTTTTCAAAATGTGAAGAAAGTGCATATATTAACGAATGCCCTGTATGTACTTCTGAATGGCACAGTAACATATTCCTCTTTTATCATTCGTTAACCACAGTATGGTGTGTCAAAGCCACATATAATGGAATCGAATCTGTTTTATTTTGAAAAAAACTAAAAAAGAGAAACAAAAGTTGTAACAGGAATTTTAACGTTCCTTCAAGGGCAAAGGACACTTATCGCAACAGGACAAAATGGAGGGGTTTCCTCTTCAATTTTAGCTTTATTTCGTCAAAATATGTAAATAAGTTTGGGAGATATGGCGAATAGTATGTAGTATATAGTAACAATGGATAACAATATAATATATATGTAGAATGACATATGCTATATTGTTGAATAGTTGCCTAACAACATATATATACCAAATAGGAGAGTTTTTAAAAAAAATTGAAGAAATTAGTGGTTGAAGCCATACATTTTCCAGTTACAACGAGTGTCACGTGGTCTCATCAGCCGTGAGAGGGTTAACTATTTCTTCTAAAGCAACAGGTACTACGTTCATTTTTTAATGCAGTTTGTAGTAATTTGTGCATTTATTTTCCCGTGATGATGTGTAGAACATTTAGTTAGTATATTTAGTTGAGATTTGGAAAAAATATACAGGGAGATGCAAAATTCAGCTTTGTAGTACAGAAAGTATAAATTGGTTTTCAAAATAGGAAGAAAGTGCATATATTAACGACTGCCCTGTATGTACTTCTGAATGGCATAGTAACGTATTCCTCTTTTATCATTCGTTAACCACAGTATGGTGTGTCAAAGCCACATATAATGGAATCGAATCTGTTTTATTTTGAAAAAAACTAAAAAAGAGAAACAAATGTTAGAAGAGTAACTTTAACGTTCCTTTAAGGGCAAAGGACACTTATCGCAACAGGACAAAATGGAGGGGTTTGCTCTTCAATTTTAGCTTTATTTCGTCAAAATATGTAAATAAGTTTGGGAGATATGGCGAATAGTATGTAGTATATAGTAACAATGGATAACAATATAATATATATGTAGAATGACATATGCTATATTGTTGAATAGTTGCCTAACAACATATATGTACCAAATAGGAGAGTTTTTTAAAAAAAATTGAAGAAATTAGTGGTTGAAGCCATACATTTTCCAGTTACAACGAGAGTCACGTGGTCTCATCAGCCGTGAGAGGGTTAACTATTTCTTTTAAAGCAACAGGTACTACGTTCATTTTTTTTTGTGCAGTTTGTAGTAATTTGTGCATTTATTTTCCGCTGATGATGTGTAGAACATTTAGTTAGCATATTTGGTTGAGATTTGGAAAAAATATACAGGGTGATGCAAAATTCAGCTTTTTAGTACAGAGAGTATAAATTGGTTTTCAAAATAGGAAGAAAGTGCATATATTAACGACTGCCGTGTATGTACTTCTGAATGGCATAGTAACATATTCCTCTTTTATCATTCGTTAACCACAGTATGGTGTGTCAAAGCCACATATAATGGAATCGAATCTGTTTTATTTTGAAAAAACTAAAAAAGAGAAACAAATGTTAGAAGAGTAACTTTAACGTTCCTTTAAGGGCAAAGGACACTTATCGCAACAGGACAAAATGGAGGGGTTTGCTCTTCAATTTTAGCTTTATTTCGTCAAAATATGTAAATAAGTTTGGGAGATATGGCGAATAGTATGTAGTATATAGTAACAATGGATAACAATATAATATATATGTAGAATGACATATGCTATATTGTTGAATAGTTGCCTAACAACATATATATACCAAATAGGAGAGTTTTTTAAAAAAAAATTGAAGAAATTAGTGGTTGAAGCCATACATTTTCCAGTTACAACGAGAGTCACGTGGTCTCATCAGCCGTGAGAGGGTTAACTATTTCTTTTAAAGCAACAGGTACTACGTTCATTTTTTTTGTGCAGTTTGTAGTAATTTGTGCATTTATTTTCCGCTGATGATGTGTAGAACATTTAGTTAGCATATTTGGTTGAGATTTGGAAAAAATATACAGGGTGATGCAAAATTCAGCTTTGAAGTACAGAAAGTATAAATTGGTTTTCAAAATAGGAAGAAAGTGCATATATTAACGACTGCCCTGTATGTACTTCTGAATGGCATAGTAACATATTCCTCTTTTATCATTCGTTAACCACAGTATGGTGTGTCAAAGCCACATATAATGGAATCGAATCTGTTTTATTTTGAGAAAACTAAAAAAGAGAAACAAATGTTAGAAGAGTAACTTTAACGTTCCTTTAAGGGCAAAGGACACTTATCGCAACAGGACAAAATGGAGGGGTTTGCTCTTCAATTTTAGCTTTATTTCGTCAAAATATGTAAATAAGTTTGGGAGATATGGCGAATAGTATGTAGTATATAGTAACAATGGATAACAATATAATATATATGTAGAATGACATATGCAATATTGTTGAATAGTTGCCTAACAACATATATGTACCAAATAGGAGAGTTTTTTAAAAAAAATTGAAGAAATTAGTGGTTGAAGCCATACATTTTCCAGTTACAACGAGAGTCACGTGGTCTCATCAGCCGTGAGAGGGTTAACTATTTCTTTTAAAGCAACAGGTACTACGTTCATTTTTTTTGTGCAGTTTGTAGTAATTTGTGCATTTATTTTCCGCTGATGATGTGTAGAACATTTAGTTAGCATATTTGGTTGAGATTTGGAAAAAATATACAGGGTGATGCAAAATTCAGCTTTGAAGTACAGAAAGTATAAATTGGTTTTCAAAATGTGAAGAAAGTGCATATATTAACGACTGCCCTGTATGTACTTCTGAATGGCATAGTAACATATTCCTCTTTTATCATTCGTTAACCACAGTATGGTGTGTCAAAGCCACATATAATGGAATCGAATCTGTTTTATTTTGAAAAAACTAAAAAAGAAAAACAAATGTTAGAAGAGTAACTTTAACGTTCCTTTAACGGCAAAGGACACTTATCGCAACAGGACAAAATGGAGGGGTTTGCTCTTCAATTTTAGCTTTATTTCGTCAAAATATGTAAATAAGTTTGGGAGATATGGCGAATAGTATGTAGTATATAGTAACAATGGATAACAATATAATATATATGTAGAATGACATATGCAATATTGTTGAATAGTTGCCTAACAACATATATGTACCAAATAGGAGAGTTTTTTAAAAAAAATTGAAGAAATTAGTGGTTGAAGCCATACATTTTCCAGTTACAACGAGAGTCACGTGGTCTCATCAGCCGTGAGAGGGTTAACTATTTCTTTTAAAGCAACAGGTACTACGTTCATTTTTTTTGTGCAGTTTGTAGTAATTTGTGCATTTATTTTCCGCTGATGATGTGTAGAACATTTAGTTAGCATATTTGGTTGAGATTTGGAAAAAATATACAGGGTGATGCAAAATTCAGCTTTGAAGTACAGAAAGTATAAATTGGTTTTCAAAATGTGAAGAAAGTGCATATATTAACGACTGCCCTGTATGTACTTCTGAATGGCATAGTAACATATTCCTCTTTTATCATTCGTTAACCACAGTATGGTGTGTCAAAGCCACATATAATGGAATCGAATCTGTTTTATTTTGAAAAAAACTAAAAAAGAGAAACAAACGTTGTAACAGGAATTTTAACGTTCCTTCAAGGGCAAAGGACACTTATCGCAACAGGACAAAATGGAGGGGTTTGCTCTTCAATTTTAGCTTTATTTCGTCAAAATATGTAAATAAGTTTGGGAGATATGGCGAATAGTATGTAGTATATAGTAACAATGGATAACAATATAATATATATGTAGAATGACATATGCTATATTGTTGAATAGTTGCCTAACAACATATATATACCAAATAGGAGAGTTTTTTTAAAAAAAATGAAGAAATTAGTGGTTGAAGCCATACATTTTCCAGTTCCAACGAGTGTCACGTGGTCTCATCAGCCGTGAGAGGGTTAACTATTTCTTCTAAAGCAACAGGTACTACGATCATTTTTTAATGCAGTTTGTAGTAATTTGTGCATTTATTTTCCCGTGATGATGTGTAGAACATTTAGTTAGTATATTTAGTTGAGATTTGGAAAAAATATACAGGGAGATGCAAAATTCAGCTTTGTAGTACAGAAAGTATAAATTGGTTTTCAAAATGTGAAGAAAGTGCATATATTAACGAATGCCCTGTATGTACTTCTGAATGGCACAGTAACATATTCCTCTTTTATCATTCGTTAACCACAGTATGGTGTGTCAAAGCCACATATAATGGAATCGAATCTGTTTTATTTTGAAAAAACTAAAAATGAGAAACAAACCGTATAGGAGGAATTTTAACGTTTCTTCAAGGGCAAAGGACCTTAGCGCAACCGTACAAAATGGAGGGGTTTCCTCTTCAATTTTAGCTTTATTTCGTCAAAATATGTAAATAAGTTTGGGAGATATGGCGAATAGTATGTAGTATATAGTAACAATGTATAACAATATAATATATATGTAGAATGACATATGCTATATTGTTGAATAGTTGCCTAACAACATATATATACCGAATAGGAGAGTTTTTTAAAAAAATTGAAGAAATTAGTGGTTGAAGCCATACATTTTCCAGTTACAACGAGTGTCACGTGGTCTCATCAGCCGTGAGAGGGTTAACTATTTCTTCTAAAGCAACAGGTACTACGTTCATTTTTTAATGCAGTTTGTAGTAATTTGTGCATTTATTTTCCCGTGATGATGTGTAGAACATTTAGTTAGTATATTTAGTTGAGATTTGGAAAAAATATACAGGGAGATGCAAAATTCAGCTTTGTAGTACAGAAAGCATAAATTGGTTTTCAAAATGTGAAGAAAGTGCATATATTAACGAATGCCCTGTATGTACTTCTGAATGGCACAGTAACATATTCTTCTTTTATCATTCGTTAACCACAGTATGGTGTGTCAAAGCCACATATAATGGAATCGAATCTGTTTTATTTTGAAAAAACTAAAAATGAGAAACAAACCGTATAGGAGGAATTTTAACGTTTCTTCAAGGGCAAAGGACCTTAGCGCAACCGTACAAAATGGAGGGGTTTCCTCTTCAATTTTAGCTTTATTTCGTCAAAATATGTAAATAAGTTTGGGAGATATGGCGAATAGTATGTAGTATATAGTAACAATGATTAACAATATAATATATATGTAGAATGACATATGCTATATGGTTGAATAGTTGCCTAACAACATATATGTACCAAATAGGAGAGTTTTTTTTAAAAAAATTGAAGAAATTAGTGGTTGAAGCCATACATTTTCCAGTTACAACGATTGTCACGTTGTCTCATCAGCCGTGAGAGGGTTAACTATTTCTTCTAAAGCAACAGGTACTACGTTCATTTTTTTTGTGCAGTTTGTAGTAATTTGTGCATTAGTTTCCCATGATGATGTGTAGAACATTTAGTTAGCATATTTGGCTGAGATTTGGAAAAAATATACAGGGTGATGCAAAATTCAACTTTGTAGTACAGAAAGTATAAATTGGTTTTCAAAATAGGAAGAAAGTGCATATATTAACGACTGCCCTGTATGTACTTCTGAATGGCACAGTAACATATTCCTCTTTTATCATTCGTTAACCACAGTATGGTGTGTCAAAGCCACATATAATGGAATCGAATCTGTTTTATTTTGAAAAAAAACTAAAAAGAGAAACAAACGTTGTAACAGGAATTTTAACGTTCCTTCAAGGGCAAAGGACACTTATCGCAACAGGACAAAATGGATGGGTTTCCTCTTCAATTTGAGCTTTATTTCGTCAAAATATGTAAATAAGTTTGGGAGATATGGCCGCGAATAGTATGTAGTATATAGTAACAATGGATAACAATATAATATATATGTAGAATGACATATGCTATATTGTTGAATAGTTGCCTAACAACATATATGTACCAAATAGGAGAGTTTTTTAAAAAAAATTGAAGAAATTAGTGGTTGAAGCCATACATTTTCCAGTTACAACGAGAGTCACGTGGTCTCATCAGCCGTGAGAGGGTTAACTATTTCTTTTAAAGCAACAGGTACTACGTTCATTTTTTTTTGTGCAGTTTGTAGTAATTTGTGCATTTATTTTCCGCTGATGATGTGTAGAACATTTAGTTAGCATATTTGGTTGAGATTTGGAAAAAATATACAGGGTGATGCAAAATTCAGCTTTGAAGTACAGAAAGTATAAATTGGTTTTCAAAATAGGAAGAAAGTGCATATATTAACGACTGCCGTGTATGTACTTCTGAATGGCATAGTAACATATTCCTCTTTTATCATTCGTTATCCACAGTATGGTGTGTCAAAGCCACATATAATGGAATCGAATCTGTTTTATTTTGAAAAAACTAAAAAAGAGAAACAAATGTTAGAAGAGTAACTTTAACGTTCCTTTAAGGGCAAAGGACACTTATCGCAACAGGACAAAATGGAGGGGTTTGCTCTTCAATTTTAGCTTTATTTCGTCAAAATATGTAAATAAGTTTGGGAGATATGGCGAATAGTATGTAGTATATAGTAACAATGGATAACAATATAATATATATGTAGAATGACATATGCTATATTGTTGAATAGTTGCCTAACAACATATATATACCAAATAGGAGAGTTTTTTAAAAAAAATTGAAGAAATTAGTGGTTGAAGCCATACATTTTCCAGTTACAACGAGTGTCACGTGGTCTCATCAGCCGTGAGAGGGTTAACTATTTCTTCTAAAGCAACAGGTACTACGTTCATTTTTAATGCAGTTTGTAGTAATTTGTGCATTTATTTTCCCGTGATGATGTGTAGAACATTTAGTTAGTATATTTAGTTGAGATTGGAAAAAATATACAGGGAGATGCAAAATTCAGCTTTGTAGTACAGAAAGTATAAATTGGTTTTCAAAATGTGAAGAAAGTGCATATATTAACGAATGCCCTGTATGTACTTCTGAATGGCACAGTAACATATTCCTCTTTTATCATTCGTTAACCACAGTATGGTGTGTCAAAGCCACATATAATGGAATCGAATCTGTTTTATTTTGAAAAAACTAAAAATGAGAAACAAACCGTATAGGAGGAATTTTAACGTTTCTTCAAGGGCAAAGGACCTTAGCGCAACCGTACAAAATGGAGGGGTTTCCTCTTCAATTTTAGCTTTATTTCGTCAAAATATGTAAATAAGTTTGGGAGATATGGCGAATAGTATGTAGTATATAGTAACAATGATTAACAATATAATATATATGTAGAATGATATATGCTATATTGTTGAATAGTTGCCTAACAACATATATATACCAAATAGGAGAGTTTTTAAAAAAAAAATGAAGAAATTAGTGGTTGAAGCCATACATTTTCCAGTTACAACGAGTGTCACGTGGTCTCATCAGCCGTGAGAGGGTTAACTATTTCTTCTAAAGCAACAGGTACTACGTTCATTTTTTAATGCAGTTTGTAGTAATTTGTGCATTTATTTTCCCGTGATGATGTGTAGAACATTTAGTTAGTATATTTAGTTGAGATTTGGAAAAAATATACAGGGTGATGCAAAATTCAGCTTTGTAGTGCAGAAAGTTTAACTTGGTTTTCAAAATGTGAAGAAAGTGCATATATTAACGACTGCCCTGTATGTACTTCTGAATGGCACAGTAACATATTCCTCTTTTATCATTCGTTAACCACAGTATGGTGTGTCAAAGCCACATATAATGGAATCGAATCTGTTTTATTTTGAAAAAAACTAAAAAAGAGAAACAAACGTTGTAACAGGAATTTTAACGTTCCTTCAAGGGCAAAGGAAACTTATCGCAAGAGGACAAAATGGAGGGTTTCCTCTTCAATTTTAGCTTTATTTAGTCAAAATATGTAAATACGTTTGGGAGATATGGCGAATAGTATGTAGTATATAGTAGCAATGGATAACAATATAATATATATGTAGAATGACATATGCTATATTGTTGAATAGTTGCCTAACAACATATATATACCAAATAGGAGAGTTTTTTAAAAAAAATTGAAGAAATTAGTGGTTGAAGCCATACATTTTCCAGTTACAACGAGTGTCACGTGGTCTCATCAGCCGTGAGAGGGTTAACTATTTCTTCTAAAGCAACAGGTACTACGTTCATTTTTTTTGTGCAGTTTGTAGTAATTTGTGCATTTATTTTCCGCTGATGATGTGTAGAACATTTAGTTAGCATATTTGGTTGAGATTTGGAGAAAATATACAGGGTGATGCATAATTCAACTTTGTAGTACAGAAAGTATAAATTGGTTTTCAAAATATGAAGAAAGTGCATATATTAACGACTGCCCTGTATGTACTTCTGAATGGCACAGTAACATATTCCTCTTTTATCATTCGTTAACCACAGTATGGTGTGTCAAAGCCACATATAATGGAATCGAATCTGTTTTATTTTGAAAAAAACTAAAAAACAGAAACAAACGTTGTAACAGGAATTTTAACGTTCCTTCAAGGGCAAAGGACACTTATCGCAACAGGACAAAATGGAGGGGTTTCCTCTTCAATTTTAGCTTTATTTCGTCAAAATATGTAAATAAGTTTGGGAGATATGGCGAATAGTATGTAGTATATAGTAACAATGGATAACAGTATAATATATATGTAGAATGATATGTGCTATATTGTTGAAAAGTTGCCTAACAACACATTTATACCAAATAGGGGAGTTTTTAAAAAAATTGAAGAAATTAGTGGTTGAAGCCATACATTTTCCAGTTACAACGATTGTCACGTTGTCTCATCAGCCGTGAGAGGGTTAACTATTTCTTCTAAAGCAACAGGTACTACGTTCATTTTTTTTGTGCAGTTTGTAGTAATTTGTGCATTAGTTTCCCATGATGATGTGTAGAACATTTAGTTAGCATATTTGGTTGAGATTTGGAAAAAATATACAGGGTGATGCAAAATTCAGCTTTGTAGTGCAGAAAGTTTAACTTGGTTTTCAAAATGTGAAGAAAGTGCATATATTAACGACTGCCCTGTATGTACTTCTGAATGGCACAGTAACATATTCCTCTTTTATCATTCGTTAACCACAGTATGGTGTGTCAAAGCCACATATAATGGAATCGAATCTGTTTTATTTTGAAAAAAACTAAAAAAGAGAAACAAATGTTGTAACAGAAATTTTAACGTTCCTTCAAGGGCAAAGGACACTTATCGCAACAGGACAAAATGGAGGGGTTTCCTCTTCAATTTTAGCTTTATTTCGTCAAAATATGTAAATAAGTTTGGGAGATATGGCGAATAGTATGTAGTATATAGTAACAATGTATAACAATATAATATATATGTAGAATGACATATGCTATATTGTTGAATAGTTGCCTAACAACATATATATACCGAATAGGAGAGTTTTTTAAAAAAATTGAAGAAATTAGTGGTTGAAGCCATACATTTTCCAGTTACAACGAGTGTCACGTGGTCTCATCAGCCGTGAGAGGGTTAACTATTTCTTCTAAAGCAACAGGTACTACGTTCATTTTTTAATGCAGTTTGTAGTAATTTGTGCATTTATTTTCCCGTGATGATGTGTAGAACATTTAGTTAGTATATTTAGTTGAGATTTGGAAAAAATATACAGGGAGATGCAAAATTCAGCTTTGTAGTACAGAAAGCATAAATTGGTTTTCAAAATGTGAAGAAAGTGCATATATTAACGAATGCCCTGTATGTACTTCTGAATGGCACAGTAACATATTCTTCTTTTATCATTCGTTAACCACAGTATGGTGTGTCAAAGCCACATATAATGGAATCGAATCTGTTTTATTTTGAAAAAACTAAAAATGAGAAACAAACCGTATAGGAGGAATTTTAACGTTTCTTCAAGGGCAAAGGACCTTAGCGCAACCGTACAAAATGGAGGGGTTTCCTCTTCAATTTTAGCTTTATTTCGTCAAAATATGTAAATAAGTTTGGGAGATATGGCGAATAGTATGTAGTATATAGTAACAATGATTAACAATATAATATATATGTAGAATGACATATGCTATATTGTTGAATAGTTGCCTAACAACATATATGTACCAAATAGGAGAGTTTTTTTTAAAAAAATTGAAGAAATTAGTGGTTGAAGCCATACATTTTCCAGTTACAACGATTGTCACGTTGTCTCATCAGCCGTGAGAGGGTTAACTATTTCTTCTAAAGCAGCAGGTACTACGTTCATTTTTTTTGTGCAGTTTGTAGTAATTTGTGCATTAGTTTCCCATGATGATGTGTAGAACATTTAGTTAGCATATTTGGTTGAGATTTGGAAAAAATATACAGGGTGATGCAAAATTCTACTTTGTAGTACAGAAAGTATAAATTGGTTTTCAAAATAGGAAGAAAGTGCATATATTAACGACTGCCCTGTATGTACTTCTGAATGGCACAGTAACATATTCCTCTTTTATCATTCGTTAACCACAGTATGGTGTGTCAAAGCCACATATAATGGAATCGAATCTGTTTTATTTTGAAAAAAAAAACTAAAAAAGAGAAACAAACGTTGTAACAGGAATTTTAACGTTCCTTCAAGGGCAAAGGAAACTTATCGCAACAGGACAAAATGGATGGGTTTCCTCTTCAATTTGAGCTTTATTTCGTCAAAATATGTAAATAAGTTTGGGAGATATGGCCGCGAATAGTATGTAGTATATAGTAACAATGGATAACAATATAATATATATGTAGAATGACATATGCTATATTGTTGAATAGTTGCCTAACAACATATATATACCAAATAGGAGAGTTTTTTAAAAAAAATTGAAGAAATTAGTGGTTGAAGCCATACATTTTCCAGTTACAACGAGTGTCACGTGGTCTCATCAGCCGTGAGAGGGTTAACTATTTCTTCTAAAGCAACAGGTACTACGTTCATTTTTTTTGTGCAGTTTGTAGTAATTTGTGCATTAGTTTCCCATGATGATGTGTAGAACATTTAGTTAGCATATTTGGTTGAGATTTGTAAAAAATATATAGGGTGATGCAAAATTCAGCTTTATAGTACAGAAAGTTTAACTTGGTTTTCAAAATGTGAAGAAAGTGCATATATTAACGAATGCCCTGTATGTACTTCTGAATGGCACAGTAACATATTCCTCTTTTATCATTCGTTAACCATAGTATGGTTTGTCAAAGCCACATATAATGGAATCGAATCTGTTTTATTTTGAAAAAAACTAAAAAAGAGAAACAAACGTTATAAGGGGAATTTTAACGTTGCTTCAAGGGCAAAGGACCCTTATTGCAACAGGACAAAATGGAGGGGTTTCCTCTTCAATTTTAGCTTTATTTCGTCAAAATATGTAAATAAGTTTGGGAGATATGGCGAATAGTATGTAGTATATAGTAACAATGGATAACAATATAATATATATGTAGAATGACATATGCTATATTGTTGAATAGTTGCCTAACAACATATATATACCAAATAGGAGAGTTTTTTAAAAAAAATTGAAGAAATTAGTGGTTGAAGCCATACATTTTCCAGTTACAACGAGTGTCACGTGGTCTCATCAGCCGTGAGAGGGTTAACTATTTCTTCTAAAGCAACAGGTACTACGTTCATTTTTAATGCAGTTTGTAGTAATTTGTGCATTTATTTTCCCGTGATGATGTGTAGAACATTTAGTTAGTATATTTAGTTGAGATTTGGAAAAAATATACAGGGAGATGCAAAATTCAGCTTTGTAGTACAGAAAGTATAAATTGGTTTTCAAAATAGGAAGAAAGTGCATATATTAACGACTGCCCTGTATGTACTTCTGAATGGCACAGTAACATATTCCTCTTTTATCATTCGTTAACCACAGTATGGTGTGTCAAAGCCACATATAATGGAATCGAATCTGTTTTATTTTGAAAAAAAAACTAAAAAAGAGAAACAAACGTTGTAACAGGAATTTTAACGTTCCTTCAAGGGCAAAGGACACTTATCGCAACAGGACAAAATGGATGGGTTTCCTCTTCAATTTGAGCTTTATTTCGTCAAAATATGTAAATAAGTTTGGGAGATATGGCCGCGAATAGTATGTAGTATATAGTAACAATGGATAACAATATAATATATATGTAGAATGACATATGCTATATTGTTGAATAGTTGCCTAACAACATATATATACCAAATAGGAGAGTTTTTTAAAAAAAATTGAAGAAATTAGTGGTTGAAGCCATACATTTTCCAGTTACAACGAGTGTCACGTGGTCTCATCAGCCGTGAGAGGGTTAACTATTTCTTCTAAAGCAACAGGTACTACGTTCATTTTTTTTGTGCAGTTTGTAGTAATTTGTGCATTAGTTTCCCATGATGATGTGTAGAACATTTAGTTAGCATATTTGGTTGAGATTTGTAAAAAATATATAGGGTGATGCAAAATTCAGCTTTATAGTACAGAAAGTTTAACTTGGTTTTCAAAATGTGAAGAAAGTGCATATATTAACGAATGCCCTGTATGTACTTCTGAATGGCACAGTAACATATTCCTCTTTTATCATTCGTTAACCATAGTATGGTTTGTCAAAGCCACATATAATGGAATCGAATCTGTTTTATTTTGAAAAAAACTAAAAAAGAGAAACAAACGTTATAAGGGGAATTTTAACGTTGCTTCAAGGGCAAAGGACCCTTATTGCAACAGGACAAAATGGAGGGGTTTCCTCTTCAATTTTAGCTTTATTTCGTCAAAATATGTAAATAAGTTTGGGAGATATGGCGAATAGTATGTAGTATATAGTAACAATGGATAACAATATAATATATATGTAGAATGACATATGCTATATTGTTGAATAGTTGCCTAACAACATATATATACCAAATAGGAGAGTTTTTTAAAAAAAATTGAAGAAATTAGTGGTTGAAGCCATACATTTTCCAGTTACAACGAGTGTCACGTGGTCTCATCAGCCGTGAGAGGGTTAACTATTTCTTCTAAAGCAACAGGTACTACGTTCATTTTTAATGCAGTTTGTAGTAATTTGTGCATTTATTTTCCCGTGATGATGTGTAGAACATTTAGTTAGTATATTTAGTTGAGATTTGGAAAAAATATACAGGGAGATGCAAAATTCAGCTTTGTAGTACAGAAAGTATAAATTGGTTTTCAAAATGTGAAGAAAGTGCATATATTAACGAATGCCCTGTATGTACTTCTGAATGGCACAGTAACATATTCCTCTTTTATCATTCGTTAACCACAGTATGGTGTGTCAAAGCCACATATAATGGAATCGAATCTGTTTTATTTTGAAAAAACTAAAAATGAGAAACAAACCGTATAGGAGGAATTTTAACGTTCCTTCAAGGGCAAAGGACCTTAGCGCAACCGTACAAAATGGAGGGGTTTCCTCTTCAATTTTAGCTTTATTTCGTCAAAATATGTAAATAAGTTTGGGAGATATGGCGAATAGTATGTAGTATATAGTAACAATGATTAACAATATAATATATATGTAGAATGATATATGCTATATTGTTGAATAGTTGCCTAACAACATATATATACCAAATAGGAGAGTTTTTAAAAAAAAATTGAAGAAATTAGTGGTTGAAGCCATACATTTTCCAGTTACAACGAGTGTCACGTGGTCTCATCAGCCGTGAGAGGGTTAACTATTTCTTCTAAAGCAACAGGTACTACGTTCATTTTTTAATGCAGTTTGTAGTAATTTGTGCATTTATTTTCCCGTGATGATGTGTAGAACATTTAGTTAGTATATTTAGTTGAGATTTGGAAAAAATATACAGGGTGATGCAAAATTCAGCTTTGTAGTGCAGAAAGTTTAACTTGGTTTTCAAAATGTGAAGAAAGTGCATATATTAACGACTGCCCTGTATGTACTTCTGAATGGCACAGTAACATATTCCTCTTTTATCATTCGTTAACCACAGTATGGTGTGTCAAAGCCACATATAATGGAATCGAATCTGTTTTATTTTGAAAAAAACTAAAAAAGAGAAACAAACGTTGTAACAGGAATTTTAACGTTCCTTCAAGGGCAAAGGAAACTTATCGCAAGAGGACAAAATGGAGGGTTTCCTCTTCAATTTTAGCTTTATTTAGTCAAAATATGTAAATACGTTTGGGAGATATGGCGAATAGTATGTAGTATATAGTAGCAATGGATAACAATATAATATATATGTAGAATGACATATGCTATATTGTTGAATAGTTGCCTAACAACATATATATACCAAATAGGAGAGTTTTTTAAAAAAAATTGAAGAAATTAGTGGTTGAAGCCATACATTTTCCAGTTACAACGAGTGTCACGTGGTCTCATCAGCCGTGAGAGGGTTAACTATTTCTTCTAAAGCAACAGGTACTACGTTCATTTTTTTTGTGCAGTTTGTAGTAATTTGTGCATTTATTTTCCGCTGATGATGTGTAGAACATTTAGTTAGCATATTTGGTTGAGATTTGGAGAAAATATACAGGGTGATGCATAATTCAACTTTGTAGTACAGAAAGTATAAATTGGTTTTCAAAATATGAAGAAAGTGCATATATTAACGACTGCCCTGTATGTACTTCTGAATGGCACAGTAACATATTCCTCTTTTATCATTCGTTAACCACAGTATGGTGTGTCAAAGCCACATATAATGGAATCGAATCTGTTTTATTTTGAAAAAAACTAAAAAACAGAAACAAACGTTGTAACAGGAATTTTAACGTTCCTTCAAGGGCAAAGGACACTTATCGCAACAGGACAAAATGGAGGGGTTTCCTCTTCAATTTTAGCTTTATTTCGTCAAAATATGTAAATAAGTTTGGGAGATATGGCGAATAGTATGTAGTATATAGTAACAATGGATAACAATATAATATATATGTAGAATGATATGTGCTATATTGTTGAATAGTTGCCTAACAACACATTTATACCAAATAGGGGAGTTTTTAAAAAAATTGAAGAAATTAGTGGTTGAAGCCATACATTTTCCAGTTACAACGATTGTCACGTTGTCTCATCAGCCGTGAGAGGGTTAACTATTTCTTCTAAAGCAACAGGTACTACGTTCATTTTTTTTGTGCAGTTTGTAGTAATTTGTGCATTAGTTTCCCATGATGATGTGTAGAACATTTAGTTAGCATATTTGGTTGAGATTTGGAAAAAATATACAGGGTGATGCAAAATTCAGCTTTGTAGTGCAGAAAGTTTAACTTGGTTTTCAAAATGTGAAGAAAGTGCATATATTAACGACTGCCCTGTATGTACTTCTGAATGGCACAGTAACATATTCCTCTTTTATCATTCGTTAACCACAGTATGGTGTGTCAAAGCCACATATAATGGAATCGAATCTGTTTTATTTTGAAAAAAACTAAAAAAGAGAAACAAATGTTGTAACAGAAATTTTAACGTTCCTTCAAGGGCAAAGGACACTTATCGCAACAGGACAAAATGGAGGGGTTTCCTCTTCAATTTTAGCTTTATTTCGTCAAAATATGTAAATAAGTTTGGGAGATATGGCGAATAGTATGTAGTATATAGTAACAATGTATAACAATATAATATATATGTAGAATGACATATGCTATATTGTTGAATAGTTGCCTAACAACATATATATACCGAATAGGAGAGTTTTTTAAAAAAATTGAAGAAATTAGTGGTTGAAGCCATACATTTTCCAGTTACAACGAGTGTCACGTGGTCTCATCAGCCGTGAGAGGGTTAACTATTTCTTCTAAAGCAACAGGTACTACGTTCATTTTTTAATGCAGTTTGTAGTAATTTGTGCATTTATTTTCCCGTGATGATGTGTAGAACATTTAGTTAGTATATTTAGTTGAGATTTGGAAAAAATATACAGGGAGATGCAAAATTCAGCTTTGTAGTACAGAAAGCATAAATTGGTTTTCAAAATGTGAAGAAAGTGCATATATTAACGAATGCCCTGTATGTACTTCTGAATGGCACAGTAACATATTCTTCTTTTATCATTCGTTAACCACAGTATGGTGTGTCAAAGCCACATATAATGGAATCGAATCTGTTTTATTTTGAAAAAACTAAAAATGAGAAACAAACCGTATAGGAGGAATTTTAACGTTTCTTCAAGGGCAAAGGACCTTAGCGCAACCGTACAAAATGGAGGGGTTTCCTCTTCAATTTTAGCTTTATTTCGTCAAAATATGTAAATAAGTTTGGGAGATATGGCGAATAGTATGTAGTATATAGTAACAATGATTAACAATATAATATATATGTAGAATGACATATGCTATATTGTTGAATAGTTGCCTAACAACATATATGTACCAAATAGGAGAGTTTTTTTTAAAAAAATTGAAGAAATTAGTGGTTGAAGCCATACATTTTCCAGTTACAACGATTGTCACGTTGTCTCATCAGCCGTGAGAGGGTTAACTATTTCTTCTAAAGCAACAGGTACTACGTTCATTTTTTTTGTGCAGTTTGTAGTAATTTGTGCATTAGTTTCCCATGATGATGTGTAGAACATTTAGTTAGCATATTTGGTTGAGATTTGGAAAAAATATACAGGGTGATGCAAAATTCTACTTTGTAGTACAGAAAGTATAAATTGGTTTTCAAAATAGGAAGAAAGTGCATATATTAACGACTGCCCTGTATGTACTTCTGAATGGCACAGTAACATATTCCTCTTTTATCATTCGTTAACCACAGTATGGTGTGTCAAAGCCACATATAATGGAATCGAATCTGTTTTATTTTGAAAAAAAAACTAAAAAAGAGAAACAAACGTTGTAACAGGAATTTTAACGTTCCTTCAAGGGCAAAGGACACTTATCGCAACAGGACAAAATGGATGGGTTTCCTCTTCAATTTGAGCTTTATTTCGTCAAAATATGTAAATAAGTTTGGGAGATATGGCCGCGAATAGTATGTAGTATATAGTAACAATGGATAACAATATAATATATATGTAGAATGACATATGCTATATTGTTGAATAGTTGCCTAACAACATATATGTACCAAATAGGAGAGTTTTTTTAAAAAAATTGAAGAAATTAGTGGTTGAAGCCATACATTTTCCAGTTACAACGAGAGTCACGTGGTCTCATCAGCCGTGAGAGGGTTAACTATTTCTTTTAAAGCAACAGGTACTACGTTCATTTTTTTTGTGCAGTTTGTAGTAATTTGTGCATTTATTTTCCGCTGATGATGTGTAGAACATTTAGTTAGCATATTTGGTTGAGATTTGGAAAAAATATACAGGGTGATGCAAAATTCAGCTTTGAAGTACAGAAAGTATAAATTGGTTTTCAAAATAGGAAGAAAGTGCATATATTAACGACTGCCGTGTATGTACTTCTGAATGGCATAGTAACATATTCCTCTTTTATCATTCGTTATCCACAGTATGGTGTGTCAAAGCCACATATAATGGAATCGAATCTGTTTTATTTTGAAAAAACTAAAAAAGAGAAACAAATGTTAGAAGAGTAACTTTAACGTTCCTTTAAGGGCAAAGGACACTTATCGCAACAGGACAAAATGGAGGGGTTTGCTCTTCAATTTTAGCTTTATTTCGTCAAAATATGTAAATAAGTTTGGGAGATATGGCGAATAGTATGTAGTATATAGTAACAATGGATAACAATATAATATATATGTAGAATGACATATGCTATATTGTTGAATAGTTGCCTAACAACATATATATACCAAATAGGAGAGTTTTTTAAAAAAAATTGAAGAAATTAGTGGTTGAAGCCATACATTTTCCAGTTACAACGAGTGTCACGTGGTCTCATCAGCCGTGAGAGGGTTAACTATTTCTTCTAAAGCAACAGGTACTACGTTCATTTTTTAATGCAGTTTGTAGTAATTTGTGCATTTATTTTCCCGTGATGATGTGTAGAACATTTAGTTAGTATATTTAGTTGAGATTTGGAAAAAATATACAGGGAGATGCAAAATTCAGCTTTGTAGTACAGAAAGTATAAATTGGTTTTCAAAATGTGAAGAAAGTGCATATATTAACGAATGCCCTGTATGTACTTCTGAATGGCACAGTAACATATTCCTCTTTTATCATTCGTTAACCACAGTATGGTGTGTCAAAGCCACATATAATGGAATCGAATCTGTTTTATTTTGAAAAAACTAAAAATGAGAAACAAACCGTATAGGAGGAATTTTAACGTTTCTTCAAGGGCAAAGGACCTTAGCGCAACCGTACAAAATGGAGGGGTTTCCTCTTCAATTTTAGCTTTATTTCGTCAAAATATGTAAATAAGTTTGGGAGATATGGCGAATAGTATGTAGTATATAGTAACAATGATTAACAATATAATATATATGTTGAATGATATATGCTATATTGTTGAATAGTTGCCTAACAACATATATATACCAAATAGGAGAGTTTTTTAAAAAAAATTGAAGAAATTAGTGGTTGAAGCCATACATTTTCCAGTTACAACGAGTGTCACGTGGTCTCATCAGCCGTGAGAGGGTTAACTATTTCTTCTAAAGCAACAGGTACTACGTTCATTTTTTAATGCAGTTTGTAGTAATTTGTGCATTTATTTTCCCGTGATGATGTGTAGAACATTTAGTTAGTATATTTAGTTGAGATTTGGAAAAAATATACAGGGTGATGCAAAATTCAGCTTTGTAGTGCAGAAAGTTTAACTTGGTTTTCAAAATGTGAAGAAAGTGCATATATTAACGACTGCCCTGTATGTACTTCTGAATGGCACAGTAACATATTCCTCTTTTATCATTCGTTAACCACAGTATGGTGTGTCAAAGCCACATATAATGGAATCGAATCTGTTTTATTTTGAAAAAAACTAAAAAAGAGAAACAAACGTTGTAACAGGAATTTTAACGTTCCTTCAAGGGCAAAGGAAACTTATCGCAAGAGGACAAAATGGAGGGTTTCCTCTTCAATTTTAGCTTTATTTCGTCAAAATATGTAAATAAGTTTGGGAGATATGGCGAATAGTATGTAGTATATAGTAACAATGGATAACAATATAATATATATGTAGAATGATATGTGCTATATTGTTGAATAGTTGCCTAACAACACATTTATACCAAATAGGGGAGTTTTTAAAAAAATTGAAGAAATTAGTGGTTGAAGCCATACATTTTCCAGTTACAACGATTGTCACGTTGTCTCATCAGCCGTGAGAGGGTTAACTATTTCTTCTAAAGCAACAGGTACTACGTTCATTTTTTTTGTGCAGTTTGTAGTAATTTGTGCATTAGTTTCCCATGATGATGTGTAGAACATTTAGTTAGCATATTTGGTTGAGATTTGGAAAAAATATACAGGGTGATGCAAAATTCAGCTTTGTAGTGCAGAAAGTTTAACTTGGTTTTCAAAATGTGAAGAAAGTGCATATATTAACGACTGCACTGTATGTACTTCTGAATGGCACAGTAACATATTCCTCTTTTATCATTCGTTAACCACAGTATGGTGTGTCAAAGCCACATATAATGGAATCGAATCTGTTTTATTTTGAAAAAAACTAAAAAAGAGAAACAAACGTTGTAACAGAAATTTTAACGTTCCTTCAAGGGCAAAGGACACTTATCGCAACAGGACAAAATGGAGGGGTTTCCTCTTCAATTTTAGCTTTATTTCGTCAAAATATGTAAATAAGTTTGGGAGATATGGCGAATAGTATGTAGTATATAGTAACAATGTATAACAATATAATATATATGTAGAATGACATATGCTATATTGTTGAATAGTTGCCTAACAACATATATATACCGAATAGGAGAGTTTTTTAAAAAAATTGAAGAAATTAGTGGTTGAAGCCATACATTTTCCAGTTACAACGAGTGTCACGTGGTCTCATCAGCCGTGAGAGGGTTAACTATTTCTTCTAAAGCAACAGGTACTACGTTCATTTTTTAATGCAGTTTGTAGTAATTTGTGCATTTATTTTCCCGTGATGATGTGTAGAACATTTAGTTAGTATATTTAGTTGAGATTTGGAAAAAATATACAGGGAGATGCAAAATTCAGCTTTGTAGTACAGAAAGCATAAATTGGTTTTCAAAATGTGAAGAAAGTGCATATATTAACGAATGCCCTGTATGTACTTCTGAATGGCACACTAACATACTCCCCTTTTTTCATTCGTTAACCATAGTATGGTGTGTCAAAGCCACATATAATGGAATCGAATCTGTTTTATTTTGAAAAAAACTAAAAAACAGAAACGAACCTTATAAGAGGAATTTTAATGTTTCTTCAAGGGCAAAGGACCTTTATCGCAACCGTACAAAATGGATGGGTTTGCTCTTCAATTTTAGCTTTATTTCGTCAAAATATGTAAATAAGTTTGGGAGATATGGCGAATAGTATGTAGTATATAGTAACAATGTATAACAATATAATATATATGTAGAATGACATATGCTATATTGTTGAATAGTTGCCTAACAACATATATGTACCAAATAGGAGAGTTTTTTTAAAAAAAATTGAAGAAATTAGTGGTTGAAGCCATACATTTTCCAGTTACAACGAGTGTCACGTGGTCTCATCAGCCGTGAGAGGGTTAACTATTTCTTCTAAAGCAACAGGTACTACGTTCATTTTTTAATGCAGTTTGTAGGAATTTGTGCATTTATTTTCCGCTGATGATGTGTAGAACATTTAGTTAGCATATTTGGTTGAGATTTGGAAAAAATATACAGGGTGATGCAAAATTCAGCTTTGTAGTACAGAAAGTATAAATTGGTTTTCAAAATGTGAAGAAAGTGCATATATTAACGAATGTCCTGTATGTACTTCTGAATGGCACAGTAACATATTCCTCTTTTATCATTCGTTAACCACAGTATGGTGTGTCAAAGCCACATATAATGGAATCGAATCTGTTTTATTTTGAAAAAAACTAAAAAAGAGAAACAAAGGTTGTAACAGAAATTTTAACGTTTCTTCAAGGGCAAAGGACCTTTATCGCAACCGTACAAAATGGATAGGTTTGCTCTTCAATTTGAGCTTTATTTCGTCAAAATATGTAAATAAGTTTGGGAGATATGGCGAATAGTATGTAGTATATAGTAACAATGTATAACAATATAATATATATGTAGTATGACATATGCTATATTGTTGAATAGTTGCCTAACAACATATATGTACCAAATAGGAGAGTTTTTTTAAAAAAAAATTGAAGAAATTAGTGGTTGAAGCCATACATTTTCCAGTTACAACGAGTGTCACGTGGTCTCATCAGCCGTGAGAGGGTTAACTATTTCTTCTAAAGCAACAGGTACTACGTTCATTTTTTAATGCAGTTTGTAGTAATTTGTGCATTTATTTTCCGCTGATGATGTGTAGAACATTTAGTTAGCATATTTGGTTGAGATTTGGAAAAAATATACAGGGTGATGCAAAATTCAACTTTGTAGTACAGAAAGTATAAATTGGTTTTCAAAATAGGAAGAAAGTCCATATATTAACGACTGCCCTGTATGTACTTCTGAATGGCACAGTAACATATTCCTCTTTCATCATTCGTTAACCACAGTATGGTGTGTCAAAGCCACATATAATGGAATCGAATCTGTTTTATTTTGAAAAAAACTAAAAAAGAGAAACAAACGTTGTAACAGGAATTTTAACGTTCCTTCAAGGGCAAAGGACACTTATCGCAACAGGACAAAATGGAGGGGATTCCTCTTCAATTTTAGCTTTATTTCGTCAAAATATGTAAATAAGTTTGGGAGATATGGCGAATAGTATGTAGTGTATAGTAACAATGGATAACAATATAATATATATGTAGAATGACATATGCTATATTGTTGAATAGTTGCCTAACAACATATATATACCAAATAGGAGAGTTTTTAAAAAAAAATTGAAGAAATTAGTGGTTGTAGCCATACATTTTCCAGTTACAACGAGTGTCACGTGGTCTCATCAGCCGTGAGAGGGTTAACTATTTCTTCTAAAGCAACAGGTACTACGTTCATTTTTTAATGCAGTTTGTAGTAATTTGTGCATTTATTTTCCCGTGATGATGTGTAGAACATTTAGTTAGTATATTTAGTTGAGATTTGGAAAAAATATACAGGGAGATGCAAAATTCAGCTTTGTAGTACAGAAAGTATAAATTGGTTTTCAAAATGTGAAGAAAGTGCATATATTAACGAATGCCCTGTATGTACTTCTGAATGGCACAGTAACATATTCCTCTTTTATCATTCGTTAACCACAGTATGGTGTGTCAAAGCCACATATAATGGAATCGAATCTGTTTTATTTTGAAAAAACTAAAAATGAGAAACAAACCGTATAGGAGGAATTTTAACGTTTCTTCAAGGGCAAAGGACCTTAGCGCAACCGTACAAAATGGAGGGGTTTCCTCTTCAATTTTAGCTTTATTTCGTCAAAATATGTAAATAAGTTTGGGAGATATGGCGAATAGTATGTAGTATATAGTAACAATGATTAACAATATAATATATATGTAGAATGATATATGCTATATTGTTGAATAGTTGCCTAACAACATATATATACCAAATAGGAGAGTTTTTTAAAAAAAATTGAAGAAATTAGTGGTTGAAGCCATACATTTTCCAGTTACAACGAGTGTCACGTGGTCTCATCAGCCGTGAGAGGGTTAACTATTTCTTCTAAAGCAACAGGTACTACGTTCATTTTTTAATGCAGTTTGTAGTAATTTGTGCATTTATTTTCCCGTGATGATGTGTAGAACATTTAGTTAGTATATTTAGTTGAGATTTGGAAAAAATATACAGGGTGATGCAAAATTCAGCTTTGTAGTGCAGAAAGTTTAACTTGGTTTTCAAAATGTGAAGAAAGTGCATATATTAACGACTGCCCTGTATGTACTTCTGAATGGCACAGTAACATATTCCTCTTTTATCATTCGTTAACCACAGTATGGTGTGTCAAAGCCACATATAATGGAATCGAATCTGTTTTATTTTGAAAAAAACTAAAAAAGAGAAACAAACGTTGTAACAGGAATTTTAACGTTCCTTCAAGGGCAAAGGACACTTATCGCAAGAGGACAAAATGGAGGGTTTCCTCTTCAATTTTAGCTTTATTTCGTCAAAATATGTAAATACGTTTGGGAGATATGGCGAATAGTATGTAGTATATAGTAGCAATGGATAACAATATAATATATATGTAGAATGACATATGCTATATTGTTGAATAGTTGCCTAACAACATATATATACCAAATAGGAGAGTTTTTTAAAAAAAATTGAAGAAATTAGTGGTTGAAGCCATACATTTTCCAGTTACAACGAGTGTCACGTGGTCTCATCAGCCGTGAGAGGGTTAACTATTTCTTCTAAAGCAACAGGTACTACGTTCATTTTTTTTGTGCAGTTTGTAGTAATTTGTGCATTTATTTTCCGCTGATGATGTGTAGAACATTTAGTTAGCATATTTGGTTGAGATTTGGAGAAAATATACAGGGTGATGCAAAATTCAACTTTGTAGTACAGAAAGTATAAATTGGTTTTCAAAATAGGAAGAAAGTGCATATATTAACGACTGCCCTGAATGTACTTCTGAATGGCACAGTAACATATTCCTCTTTTATCATTCGTTAACCACAGTATGGTGTGTCAAAGCCACATATAATGGAATCGAATCTGTTTTATTTTGAAAAAACTAAAAATGAGAAACAAACCGTATAGGAGGAATTTTAACGTTTCTTCAAGGGCAAAGGACCTTAGCGCAACCGTACAAAATGGAGGGGTTTCCTCTTCAATTTTAGCTTTATTTCGTCAAAATATGTAAATAAGTTTGGGAGATATGGCGAATAGTATGTAGTATATAGTAACAATGGATAACAATATAATATATATGTAGAATGATATGTGCTATATTGTTGAATAGTTGCCTAACAACACATTTATACCAAATAGGGGAGTTTTTAAAAAAATTGAAGAAATTAGTGGTTGAAGCCATACATTTTCCAGTTACAACGATTGTCACGTTGTCTCATCAGCCGTGAGAGGGTTAACTATTTCTTCTAAAGCAACAGGTACTACGTTCATTTTTTTGTGCAGTTTGTAGTAATTTGTGCATTAGTTTCCCATGATGATGTGTAGAACATTTAGTTAGCATATTTGGTTGAGATTTGGAAAAAATATACAGGGTGATGCAAAATTCAGCTTTGTAGTGCAGAAAGTTTAACTTGGTTTTCAAAATGTGAAGAAAGTGCATATATTAACGACTGCCCTGTATGTACTTCTGAATGGCACAGTAACATATTCCTCTTTTATCATTCGTTAACCACAGTATGGTGTGTCAAAGCCACATATAATGGAATCGAATCTGTTTTATTTTGAAAAAAACTAAAAAAGAGAAACAAACGTTGTAACAGAAATTTTAACGTTCCTTCAAGGGCAAAGGACACTTATCGCAACAGGACAAAATGGAGGGGTTTCCTCTTCAATTTTGTTTATAGAAAACTCTCCTAGTTTGGGATATGGGATAGTATGTTGTATAGGCAACAATGTCAACAATATAGCATATGTCATTCTACATATAATGTAGAATGACATATGCTATATTGTTGAATAGTTGCCTAACAACATATATATACCAAATAGGAGAGTTTTTTAAAAAAATTGAAGAAATTAGTGGTTGAAGCCATACATTTTCCAGTTACAACGAGTGTCACGTGGTCTCATCAGCCGTGAGAGGGTTAACTATTTCTTCTAAAGCAACAGGTACTACGTTCATTTTTTAATGCAGTTTGTAGTAATTTGTGCATTTATTTTCCCGTGATGATGTGTAGAACATTTAGTTAGTATATTTAGTTGAGATTTGGAAAAAATATACAGGGAGATGCAAAATTCAGCTTTGTAGTACAGAAAGCATAAATTGGTTTTCAAAATGTGAAAAAGTGCATATATTAACGAATGCCCTGTATGTACTTCTGAATGGCACAGTAACATATTCTTCTTTTATCATTCGTTAACCACAGTATGGTGTGTCAAAGCCACATATAATGGAATCGAATCTGTTTTATTTTGAAAAAACTAAAAATGAGAAACAAACCGTATAGGAGGAATTTTAACGTTTCTTCAAGGGCAAAGGACCTTAGCGCAACCGTACAAAATGGAGGGGTTTCCTCTTCAATTTTAGCTTTATTTCGTCAAAATATGTAAATAAGTTTGGGAGATATGGCGAATAGTATGTAGTGTATAGTAACAATGGATAACAATATAATATATATGTAGAATGACATATGCTATATTGTTGAATAGTTGCCTAACAACATATATATACCAAATAGGAGAGTTTTTAAAAAAAAATTGAAGAAATTAGTGGTTGTAGCCATACATTTTCCAGTTACAACGAGTGTCACGTGGTCTCATCAGCCGTGAGAGGGTTAACTATTTCTTCTAAAGCAACAGGTACTACGTTCATTTTTTAATGCAGTTTGTAGTAATTTGTGCATTTCTTTTCCCGTGATGATGTGTAGAACATTTAGTTAGTATATTTGGTTGAGATTTGGAAAAAATATACAGGGTGATGCAAAATTCAACTTTGTAGTACAGAAAGTATAAATTGGTTTTCAAAATAGGAAGAAAGTCCATATATTAACGACTGCCCTGTATGTACTTCTGAATGGCACAGTAACATATTCCTCTTTTATCATTCGTTAACCACAGTATGGTGTGTCAAAGCCACATATAATGGAATCGAATCTGTTTTATTTTGAAAAAAACTAAAAAAGAGAAACAAACGTTGTAACAGGAATTTTAACGTTCCTTCAAGGGCAAAGGACACTTATCGCAACAGGACAAAATGGAGGGGATTCCTCTTCAATTTTAGCTTTATTTCGTCAAAATATGTAAATAAGTTTGGGAGATATGGCGAATAGTATGTAGTGTATAGTAACAATGGATAACAATATAATATATATGTAGAATGACATATGCTATATTGTTGAATAGTTGCCTAACAACATATATATACCAAATAGGAGAGTTTTTAAAAAAAAAATTGAAGAAATTAGTGGTTGTAGCCATACATTTTCCAGTTACAACGAGTGTCACGTGGTCTCATCAGCCGTGAGAGGGTTAACTATTTCTTCTAAAGCAACAGGTACTACGTTCATTTTTTAATGCAGTTTGTAGTAATTTGTGCATTTATTTTCCCGTGATGATGTGTAGAACATTTAGTTAGTATATTTAGTTGAGATTTGGAAAAAATATACAGGGAGATGCAAAATTCAGCTTTGTAGTACAGAAAGTATAAATTGGTTTTCAAAATGTGAAGAAAGTGCATATATTAACGAATGCCCTGTATGTACTTCTGAATGGCACAGTAACATATTCCTCTTTTATCATTCGTTAACCACAGTATGGTGTGTCAAAGCCACATATAATGGAATCGAATCTGTTTTATTTTGAAAAAACTAAAAATGAGAAACAAAACGTATAGGAGGAATTTTAACGTTTCTTCAAGGGCAAAGGACCTTAGCGCAACCGTACAAAATGGAGGGGTTTCCTCTTCAATTTTAGCTTTATTTCGTCAAAATATGTAAATAAGTTTGGGAGATATGGCGAATAGTATGTAGTATATAGTAACAATGATTAACAATATAATATATATGTAGAATGATATATGCTATATTGTTGAATAGTTGCCTAACAACATATATATACCAAATAGGAGAGTTTTTTAAAAAAAATTGAAGAAATTAGTGGTTGAAGCCATACATTTTCCAGTTACAACGAGTGTCACGTGGTCTCATCAGCCGTGAGAGGGTTAACTATTTCTTCTAAAGCAACAGGTACTACGTTCATTTTTTAATGCAGTTTGTAGTAATTTGTGCATTTATTTTCCCGTGATGATGTGTAGAACATTTAGTTAGTATATTTAGTTGAGATTTGGAAAAAATATACAGGGTGATGCAAAATTCAGCTTTGTAGTGCAGAAAGTTTAACTTGGTTTTCAAAATGTGAAGAAAGTGCATATATTAACGACTGCCCTGTATGTACTTCTGAATGGCACAGTAACATATTCCTCTTTTATCATTCGTTAACCACAGTATGGTGTGTCAAAGCCACATATAATGGAATCGAATCTGTTTTATTTTGAAAAAAACTAAAAAAGAGAAACAAACGTTGTAACAGGAATTTTAACGTTCCTTCAAGGGCAAAGGACACTTATCGCAAGAGGACAAAATGGAGGGTTTCCTCTTCAATTTTAGCTTTATTTCGTCAAAATATGTAAATACGTTTGGGAGATATGGCGAATAGTATGTAGTATATAGTAGCAATGGATAACAATATAATATATATGTAGAATGACATATGCTATATTGTTGAATAGTTGCCTAACAACATATATATACCAAATAGGAGAGTTTTTTAAAAAAAATTGAAGAAATTAGTGGTTGAAGCCATACATTTTCCAGTTACAACGAGTGTCACGTGGTCTCATCAGCCGTGAGAGGGTTAACTATTTCTTCTAAAGCAACAGGTACTACGTTCATTTTTTTTGTGCAGTTTGTAGTAATTTGTGCATTTATTTTCCGCTGATGATGTGTAGAACATTTAGTTAGCATATTTGGTTGAGATTTGGAGAAAATATACAGGGTGATGCAAAATTCAACTTTGTAGTACAGAAAGTATAAATTGGTTTTCAAAATAGGAAGAAAGTGCATATATTAATGACTGCCCTGAATGTACTTCTGAATGGCACAGTAACATATTCCTCTTTTATCATTCGTTAACCACAGTATGGTGTGTCAAAGCCACATATAATGGAATCGAATCTGTTTTATTTTGAAAAAACTAAAAATGAGAAACAAACCGTATAGGAGGAATTTTAACGTTTCTTCAAGGGCAAAGGACCTTAGCGCAACCGTACAAAATGGAGGGGTTTCCTCTTCAATTTTAGCTTTATTTCGTCAAAATATGTAAATAAGTTTGGGAGATATGGCGAATAGTATGTAGTATATAGTAACAATGGATAACAATATAATATATATGTAGAATGATATGTGCTATATTGTTGAATAGTTGCCTAACAACACATTTATACCAAATAGGGGAGTTTTTAAAAAAATTGAAGAAATTAGTGGTTGAAGCCATACATTTTCCAGTTACAACGATTGTCACGTTGTCTCATCAGCCGTGAGAGGGTTAACTATTTCTTCTAAAGCAACAGGTACTACGTTCATTTTTTTGTGCAGTTTGTAGTAATTTGTGCATTAGTTTCCCATGATGATGTGTAGAACATTTAGTTAGCATATTTGGTTGAGATTTGGAAAAAATATACAGGGTGATGCAAAATTCAGCTTTGTAGTGCAGAAAGTTTAACTTGGTTTTCAAAATGTGAAGAAAGTGCATATATTAACGACTGCCCTGTATGTACTTCTGAATGGCACAGTAACATATTCCTCTTTTATCATTCGTTAACCACAGTATGGTGTGTCAAAGCCACATATAATGGAATCGAATCTGTTTTATTTTGAAAAAAACTAAAAAAGAGAAACAAGCGTTGTAACAGAAATTTTAACGTTCCTTCAAGGGCAAAGGACACTTATCGCAACAGGACAAAATGGAGGGGTTTCCTCTTCAATTTTAGCTTTATTTCGTCAAAATATATAAATAAGTTTGGGAGATATGGCGAATAGTATGTAGTATATAGTAACAATGTATAACAATATAATATATATGTAGAATGACATATGCTATATTGTTGAATAGTTGCCTAACAACATATATATACCAAATAGGAGAGTTTTTTAAAAAAATTGAAGAAATTAGTGGTTGAAGCCATACATTTTCCAGTTACAACGAGTGTCACGTGGTCTCATCAGCCGTGAGAGGGTTAACTATTTCTTCTAAAGCAACAGGTACTACGTTCATTTTTTAATGCAGTTTGTAGTAATTTGTGCATTTATTTTCCCGTGATGATGTGTAGAACATTTAGTTAGTATATTTAGTTGAGATTTGGAAAAAATATACAGGGAGATGCAAAATTCAGCTTTGTAGTACAGAAAGCATAAATTGGTTTTCAAAATGTGAAGAAAGTGCATATATTAACGAATGCCCTGTATGTACTTCTGAATGGCACAGTAACATATTCTTCTTTTATCATTCGTTAACCACAGTATGGTGTGTCAAAGCCACATATAATGGAATCGAATCTGTTTTATTTTGAAAAAACTAAAAATGAAAAACAAACCGTATAGGAGGAATTTTAACGTTTCTTCAAGGGCAAAGGACCTTAGCGCAACCGTACAAAATGGAGGGGTTTCCTCTTCAATTTTAGCTTTATTTCGTCAAAATATGTAAATAAGTTTGGGAGATATGGCGAATAGTATGTAGTATATAGTAACAATGATTAACAATATAATATATATGTAGAATGACATATGCTATATTGTTGAATAGTTGCCTAACAACATATATGTACCAAATAGGAGAGTTTTTTTATAAAAAAATTGAAGAAATTAGTGGTTGAAGCCATACATTTTCCAGTTACAACGATTGTCACGTTGTCTCATCAGCCGTGAGAGGGTTAACTATTTCTTCTAAAGCAACAGGTACTACGTTCATTTTTTTTGTGCAGTTTGTAGTAATTTGTGCATTAGTTTCCCATGATGATGTGTAGAACATTTAGTTAGCATATTTGGTTGAGATTTGGAAAAAATATACAGGGTGATGCAAAATTCAGCTTTGTAGTGCAGAAAGTTTAACTTGGTTTTCAAAATATGAAGAAAGTGCATATATTAACGAATGCCCTGTATGTACTTCTGAATGGCACACTAACATACTCCCCTTTTATCATTCGTTAACCATAGTATGGTGTGTCAAAGCCACATATAATGGAATCGAATCTGTTTTATTTTGAAAAAAACTAAAAACAGAAACAAACCTTATAAGAGGAATTTTAATGTTTCTTCAAGGGCAAAGGACCTTTATCGCAACCGTACAAAATGGATGGGTTTGCTCTTCAATTTTAGCTTTATTTCGTCAAAATATGTAAATAAGTTTGGGAGATATGGCGAATAGTATGTAGTATATAGTAACAATGTATAACAATATAATATATATGTAGAATGACATATGCTATATTGTTGAATAGTTGCCTAACAACATATATGTACCAAATAGGAGGGTTTTTTTAAAAAAAATTGAAGAAATTAGTGGTTGAAGCCATACATTTTCCAGTTACAACGAGTGTCACGTGGTCTCATCAGCCGTGAGAGGGTTAACTATTTCTTCTAAAGCAACAGGTACTACGTTCATTTTTTAATGCAGTTTGTAGGAATTTGTGCATTTATTTTCCGCTGATGATGTGTAGAACATTTAGTTAGCATATTTGGTTGAGATTTGGAAAAAATATACAGGGTGATGCAAAATTCAGCTTTGTAGTACAGAAAGTATAAATTGGTTTTCAAAATGTGAAGAAAGTGCATATATTAACGACTGCCCTGTATGTACTTCTGAATGGCACAGTAACATATTCCTCTTTTATCATTCGTTAACCACAGTATGGTGTGTCAAAGCCACATATAATGGAATCGAATCTGTTTTATTTTGAAAAAAACTAAAAAAGAGAAACAAACGTTGTAACAGAAATTTTAACGTTCCTTCAAGGGCAAAGGACACTTATCGCAACAGGACAAAATGGAGGGGTTTCCTCTTCAATTTTAGCTTTATTTCGTCAAAATATATAAATAAGTTTGGGAGATATGGCGAATAGTATGTAGTATATAGTAACAATGTATAACAATATAATATATATGTAGAATGACATATGCTATATTGTTGAATAGTTGCCTAACAACATATATATACCAAATAGGAGAGTTTTTTAAAAAAATTGAAGAAATTAGTGGTTGAAGCCATACATTTTCCAGTTACAACGAGTGTCACGTGGTCTCATCAGCCGTGAGAGGGTTAACTATTTCTTCTAAAGCAACAGGTACTACGTTCATTTTTTAATGCAGTTTGTAGTAATTTGTGCATTTATTTTCCCGTGATGATGTGTAGAACATTTAGTTAGTATATTTAGTTGAGATTTGGAAAAAATATACAGGGAGATGCAAAATTCAGCTTTGTAGTACAGAAAGCATAAATTGGTTTTCAAAATGTGAAGAAAGTGCATATATTAACGAATGCCCTGTATGTACTTCTGAATGGCACAGTAACATATTCTTCTTTTATCATTCGTTAACCACAGTATGGTGTGTCAAA
Source organism: Thermobia domestica (assembly GCF_964235325.1). Lineage (NCBI taxonomy): Eukaryota > Metazoa > Arthropoda > Insecta > Zygentoma > Lepismatidae > Thermobia > Thermobia domestica. Next base: position 65,077 of record NW_027656042.1, read on the forward strand.
GCCACATATAATGGAATCGAATCTGTTTTATTTTGAAAAAACTAAAAATGAAAAACAAACCGTATAGGAGGAATTTTAACGTTTCTTCAAGGGCAAAGGACCTTAGCGCAACCGTACAAAATGGAGGGGTTTCCTCTTCAATTTTAGCTTTATTTCGTCAAAATATGTAAGTAAGTTTGGGAGATATGGCGAATAGTATGTAGTATATAGTAACAATGATTAACAATATAATATATATGTAGAATGACATATGCTATATTGTTGAATAGTTGCCTAACAACATATATGTACCAAATAGGAGAGTTTTTTTAAAAAAAAATTGAAGAAATTAGTGGTTGAAGCCATACATTTTCCAGTTACAACGATTGTCACGTTGTCTCATCAGCCGTGAGAGGGTTAACTATTTCTTCTAAAGCAACAGGTACTACGTTCATTTTTTTTGTGCAGTTTGTAGTAATTTGTGCATTAGTTTCCCATGATGATGTGTAGAACATTTAGTTAGCATATTTGGTTGAGATTTGGAAAAAATATACAGGGTGATGCAAAATTCAGCTTTGTAGTGCAGAAAGTTTAACTTGGTTTTCAAAATATGAAGAAAGTGCATATATTAACGAATGCCCTGTATGTACTTCTGAATGGCACACTAACATACTCCCCTTTTATCATTCGTTAACCATAGTATGGTGTGTCAAAGCCACATATAATGGAATCGAATCTGTTTTATTTTGAAAAAAACTAAAAACAGAAACAAACCTTATAAGAGGAATTTTAATGTTTCTTCAAGGGCAAAGGACCTTTATCGCAACCGTACAAAATGGATGGGTTTGCTCTTCAATTTTAGCTTTATTTCGTCAAAATATGTAAATAAGTTTGGGAGATATGGCGAATAGTATGTAGTATATAGTAACAATGTATAACAATATAATATATATGTAGAATGACATATGCTATATTGTTGAATAGTTGCCTAACAACATATATGTACCAAATAGGAGGGTTTTTTAAAAAAAATTGAAGAAATTAGTGGTTGAAGCCATACATTTTCCAGTTACAACGAGTGTCACGTGGTCTCATCAGCCGTGAGAGGGTTAACTATTTCTTCTAAAGCAACAGGTACTACGTTCATTTTTTAATGCAGTTTGTAGGAATTTGTGCATTTATTTTCCGCTGATGATGTGTAGAACATTTAGTTAGCATATTTGGTTGAGATTTGGAAAAAATATACAGGGTGATGCAAAATTCAGCTTTGTAGTACAGAAAGTATAAATTGGTTTTCAAAATGTGAAGAAAGTGCATATATTAACGAATGTCCTGTATGTACTTCTGAATGGCACAGTAACATATTCCTCTTTTATCATTCGTTAACCACAGTATGGTGTGTCAAAGCCACATATAATGGAATCGAATCTGTTTTATTTTGAAAAAAACTAAAAAAGAGAAACAAAGGTTGTAACAGGAATTTTAACGTTTCTTCAAGGGCAAAGGACCTTTATCGCAACCGTACAAAATGGATAGGTTTGCTCTTCAATTTGAGCTTTATTTCGTCAAAATATGTAAATAAGTTTGGGAGATATGGCGAATAGTATGTAGTATATAGTAACAATGGATAACAATATAATATATATGTAGAATGACATATGCTATATTGTTGAATAGTTGCCTAACAACATATATGTACCAAATAGGAGAGTTTTTTAAAAAAAAATTGAAGAAATTAGTGGTTGAAGCCATACATTTTCCAGTTACAACGAGTGTCACGTGGTCTCATCAGCCGTGAGAGGGTTAACTATTTCTTCTAAAGCAACAGGTACTACGTTCATTTTTTTTGTGCAGTTTGTAGTAATTTGTGCATTTATTTTCCGCTGATGATGTGTAGAACATTTAGTTAGCATATTTGGTTGAGATTTGGAAAAAATATACAGGGTGATGCAAAATTCAACTTTGTAGTACAGAAAGTATAAATTGGTTTTCAAAATAGGAAGAAAGTCCATATATTAACGACTGCCCTGTATGTACTTCTGAATGGCACACTAACATACTCCCCTTTTATCATTCGTTAACCATAGTATGGTGTGTCAAAGCCACATATAATGGAATCGAATCTGTTTTATTTTGAAAAAAACTAAAAACAGAAACAAACCTTATAAGAGGAATTTTAATGTTTCTTCAAGGGCAAAGGACCTTTATCGCAACCGTACAAAATGGATGGGTTTGCTCTTCAATTTTAGCTTTATTTCGTCAAAATATGTAAATAAGTTTGGGAGATATGGCGAATAGTATGTAGTATATAGTAACAATGTATAACAATATAATATACATGTAGAATGACATATGCTATATTGTTGATAGTTGCCTAACAACAATATATGTACCAAATAGGAGAGTTTTTTTAAAAAAAATTGAAGAAATTAGTGGTTGAAGCCATACATTTTCCAGTTACAACGAGTGTCACGTGGTCTCATCAGCCGTGAGAGGGTTAACTATTTCTTCTAAAGCAACAGGTACTACGTTCATTTTTTAATGCAGTTTGTAGGAATTTGTGCATTTATTTTCCGCTGATGATGTGTAGAACATTTAGTTAGCATATTTGGTTGAGATTTGGAAAAAATATACAGGGTGATGCAAAATTCTACTTTGTAGTACAGAAAGTATAAATTGGTTTTCAAAATGTGAAGAAAGTGCATATATTAACGAATGTCCTGTATGTACTTCTGAATGGCACAGTAACATATTCCTCTTTTATCATTCGTTAACCACAGTATGGTGTGTCAAAGCCACATATAATGGAATCGAATCTGTTTTATTTTGAAAAAAACTAAAAAAGAGAAACAAAGGTTGTAACAGGAATTTTAACGTTTCTTCAAGGGCAAAGGACCTTTATCGCAACCGTACAAAATGGATAGGTTTGCTCTTCAATTTGAGCTTTATTTCGTCAAAATATGTAAATAAGTTTGGGAGATATGGCGAATAGTATGTAGTATATAGTAACAATGGATAACAATATAATATATATGTAGAATGACATATGCTATATTGTTGAATAGTTGCCTAACAACATATATGTACCAATAGGAGAGTTTTTTAAAAAAAATTGAAGAAATTAGTCGTTGAAGCCATACATTTTCCAGTTACAACGAGTGTCACGTGGTCTCATCAGCCGTGAGAGGGTTAACTATTTCTTCTAAAGCAACAGGTACTACGTTCATTTTTTTTGTGCAGTTTGTAGTAATTTGTGCATTTATTTTCCGCTGATGATGTGTAGAACATTTAGTTAGCATATTTGGTTGAGATTTGGAAAAAATATACAGGGTGATGCAAAATTCAACTTTGTAGTACAGAAAGTATAAATTGGTTTTCAAAATAGGAAGAAAGTCCATATATTAACGACTGCCCTGTATGTACTTCTGAATGGCACAGTAACATATTCCTCTTTTATCATTCGTTAACCACAGTATGGTGTGTCAAAGCCACATATAATGGAATCGAATCTGTTTTATTTTGAAAAAAACTAAAAAAGAGAAACAAACGTTGTAACAGGAATTTTAACGTTCCTTCAAGGGCAAAGGACACTTATCGCAACAGGACAAAATGGAGGGGATTCCTCTTCAATTTTAGCTTTATTTCGTCAAAATATGTAAATAAGTTTGGGAGATATGGCGAATAGTATGTAGTATATAGTAACAATGGATAACAATATAATATATATGTAGAATGACATATGCTATATTGTTGAATAGTTGCCTAACAACATATATATACCAAATAAGAGAGTTTTTAAAAAAAATTGAAGAAATTAGTGGTTGAAGCCATACATTTTCCAGTTACAACGATTGTCACGTTGTCTCATCAGCCGTGAGAGGGTTAACTATTTCTTCTAAAGCAACAGGTACTACGTTCATTTTTTTTGTGCAGTTTGTGGTAATTTGTGCATTAGTTTCCCATGATGATGTGTAGAACATTTAGTTAGCATATTTGGTTGAGATTTGGAAAAAATATACAGGGTGATGCAAAATTCAGCTTTGTAGTGCAGAAAGTTTAACTTGGTTTTCAAAATATGAAGAAAGTGCATATATTAACGAATGCCCTGTATGTACTTCTGAATGGCACACTAACATACTCCCCTTTTATCATTCGTTAACCATAGTATGGTGTGTCAAAGCCACATATAATGGAATCGAATCTGTTTTATTTTGAAAAAAACTAAAAAACAGAAACAAACCTTATAAGAGGAATTTTAATGTTTCTTCAAGGGCAAAGGACCTTTATCGCAACCGTACAAAATGGATGGGTTTGCTCTTCAATTTTAGCTTTATTTCGTCAAAATATTTAAATAAGTTTGGGAGATATGGCGAATAGTATGTAGTATATAGTAACAATGTATAACAATATAATATATATGTAGAATGACATATGCTATATTGTTGAATAGTTGCCTAACAACATATATGTACCAAATAGGAGAGTTTTTTTAAAAAAAATTGAAGAAATTAGTGGTTGAAGCCATACATTTTCCAGTTACAACGAGTGTCACGTGGTCTCATCAGCCGTGAGAGGGTTAACTATTTCTTCTAAAGCAACAGGTACTACGTTCATTTTTTAATGCAGTTTGTAGGAATTTGTGCATTTATTTTCCGCTGATGATGTGTAGAACATTTAGTTAGCATATTTGGTTGAGATTTGGAAAAAATATACAGGGTGATGCAAAATTCAGCTTTGTAGTACAGAAAGTATAAATTGGTTTTAAAAATGTGAAGAAAGTGCATATATTAACGAATGTCCTGTATGTACTTCTGAATGGCACAGTAACATATTCCTCTTTTATCATTCGTTAACCACAGTATGGTGTGTCAAAGCCACATATAATGGAATCGAATCTGTTTTATTTTGAAAAAAAACTAAAAAAGAGAAACAAAGGTTGTAACAGGAATTTTAACGTTTCTTCAAGGGCAAAGGACACTTATCGCAACAGGACAAAATGGAGGGGTTTCCTCTTCAATTTTAGCTTTATTTCGTCAAAATATGTAAATAAGTTTGGGAGATATGGCGAATAGTATGTAGTATATAGTAACAATGGATAATAATATAATATATATGTAGAATGACATATGCTATATTGTTGAATAGTTGCCTAACAACATATATATACCAAATAAGAGAGTTTTTAAAAAAAAATTGAAGAAATTAGCCGTTGAAGCCATACATTTTCCAGTTACAACGAGTGTCACGTGGTCTCATCAGCTGTGAGAGGGTTAACTATTTCTTCTAAAGCAACAGGTACTACGTTCATTTTTTAATGCAGTTTGTAGTAATTTGTGCATTTATTTTCCCGTGATGATGTGTAGAACATTTAGTTAGTATATTTAGTTGAGATTTGGAAAAAAATATACAGGGAGATGCAAAATTCAGCTTTGTAGTACAGAAAGTATAAATTGGTTTTCAAAATGTGAAGAAAGTGCATATATTAACGAATGCCCTGTATGTACTTCTGAATGGCACAGTAACATATTCCTCTTTTATCATTCGTTAACCACAGTATCGTGTGTCAAAGCCACATATAATGGAATCGAATCTGTTTTATTTTGAAAAAACTAAAAATGAGAAACAAACCGTATAGGAGGAATTTTAACGTTTCTTCAAGGGCAAAGGACCTTAGCGCAACCGTACAAAATGGAGGGGTTTCCTCTTCAATTTTAGCTTTATTTCGTCAAAATATGTAAACCACTTTGGGAGATATGGCGAATAGTATGTAGTATATAGTAACAATGATTAACAATATAATATATATGTAGAATGACATATGCTATATTGTTGAATAGTTGCCTAACAACATATATGTACCAAATAGGAGGGTTTTTTTAAAAAAAATTGAAGAAATTAGTGGTTGAAGCCATACATTTTCCAGTTACAACGAGTGTCACGTGGTCTCATCAGCCGTGAGAGGGTTAACTATTTCTTCTAAAGCAACAGGTACTACGTTCATTTTTTAATGCAGTTTGTAGGAATTTGTGCATTTATTTTCCGCTGATGATGTGTAGAACATTTAGTTAGCATATTTGGTTGAGATTTGGAAAAAATATACAGGGTGATGCAAAATTCAGCTTTGTAGTACAGAAAGTATAAATTGGTTTTCAAAATGTGAAGAAAGTGCATATATTAACGACTGCCCTGTATGTACTTCTGAATGGCACAGTAACATATTCCTCTTTTATCATTCGTTAACCACAGTATGGTGTGTCAAAGCCACATATAATGGAATCGAATCTGTTTTATTTTGAAAAAAACTAAAAAAGAGAAACAAACGTTGTAACAGAAATTTTAACGTTCCTTCAAGGGCAAAGGACACTTATCGCAACAGGACAAAATGGAGGGGTTTCCTCTTCAATTTTAGCTTTATTTCGTCAAAATATATAAATAAGTTTGGGAGATATGGCGAATAGTATGTAGTATATAGTAACAATGTATAACAATATAATATATATGTAGAATGACATATGCTATATTGTTGAATAGTTGCCTAACAACATATATATACCAAATAGGAGAGTTTTTTAAAAAAATTGAAGAAATTAGTGGTTGAAGCCATACATTTTCCAGTTACAACGAGTGTCACGTGGTCTCATCAGCCGTGAGAGGGTTAACTATTTCTTCTAAAGCAACAGGTACTACGTTCATTTTTTAATGCAGTTTGTAGTAATTTGTGCATTTATTTTCCCGTGATGATGTGTAGAACATTTAGTTAGTATATTTAGTTGAGATTTGGAAAAAATATACAGGGAGATGCAAAATTCAGCTTTGTAGTACAGAAAGCATAAATTGGTTTTCAAAATGTGAAGAAAGTGCATATATTAACGAATGCCCTGTATGTACTTCTGAATGGCACAGTAACATATTCTTCTTTTATCATTCGTTAACCACAGTATGGTGTGTCAAAGCCACATATAATGGAATCGAATCTGTTTTATTTTGAAAAAACTAAAAATGAAAAACAAACCGTATAGGAGGAATTTTAACGTTTCTTCAAGGGCAAAGGACCTTAGCGCAACCGTACAAAATGGAGGGGTTTCCTCTTCAATTTTAGCTTTATTTCGTCAAAATATGTAAATAAGTTTGGGAGATATGGCGAATAGTATGTAGTATATAGTAACAATGATTAACAATATAATATATATGTAGAATGACATATGCTATATTGTTGAATAGTTGCCTAACAACATATATGTACCAAATAGGAGAGTTTTTTTAAAAAAAAATTGAAGAAATTAGTGGTTGAAGCCATACATTTTCCAGTTACAACGATTGTCACGTTGTCTCATCAGCCGTGAGAGGGTTAACTATTTCTTCTAAAGCAACAGGTACTACGTTCATTTTTTTTGTGCAGTTTGTAGTAATTTGTGCATTAGTTTCCCATGATGATGTGTAGAACATTTAGTTAGCATATTTGGTTGAGATTTGGAAAAAATATACAGGGTGATGCAAAATTCAGCTTTGTAGTGCAGAAAGTTTAACTTGGTTTTCAAAATATGAAGAAAGTGCATATATTAACGAATGCCCTGTATGTACTTCTGAATGGCACACTAACATACTCCCCTTTTATCATTCGTTAACCATAGTATGGTGTGTCAAAGCCACATATAATGGAATCGAATCTGTTTTATTTTGAAAAAAACTAAAAACAGAAACAAACCTTATAAGAGGAATTTTAATGTTTCTTCAAGGGCAAAGGACCTTTATCGCAACCGTACAAAATGGATGGGTTTGCTCTTCAATTTTAGCTTTATTTCGTCAAAATATGTAAATAAGTTTGGGAGATATGGCGAATAGTATGTAGTATATAGTAACAATGTATAACAATATAATATATATGTAGAATGACATATGCTATATTGATGAATAGTTGCCTAACAACATATATGTACCAAATAGGAGGGTTTTTTTAAAAAAAATTGAAGAAATTAGTGGTTGAAGCCATACATTTTCCAGTTACAACGAGTGTCACGTGGTCTCATCAGCCGTGAGAGGGTTAACTATTTCTTCTAAAGCAACAGGTACTACGTTCATTTTTTAATGCAGTTTGTAGGAATTTGTGCATTTATTTTCCGCTGATGATGTGTAGAACATTTAGTTAGCATATTTGGTTGAGATTTGGAAAAAATATACAGGGTGATGCAAAATTCAGCTTTGTAGTACAGAAAGTATAAATTGGTTTTCAAAATGTGAAGAAAGTGCATATATTAACGAATGTCCTGTATGTACTTCTGAATGGCACAGTAACATATTCCTCTTTTATCATTCGTTAACCACAGTATGGTGTGTCAAAGCCACATATAATGGAATCGAATCTGTTTTATTTTGAAAAAAACTAAAAATGAGAAACAAACCGTATAGGAGGAATTTTAACGTTTCTTCAAGGGCAAAGGACCTTAGCGCAACCGTACAAAATGGAGGGGTTTCCTCTTCAATTTTAGCTTTATTTCGTCAAAATATGTAAACAACTTTGGGAGATATGGCGAATAGTATGTAGTATATAGTAACAATGATTAACAATATAATATATATGTAGAATGACATATGCTATATTGTTGAATAGTTGCCTAACAACATATATGTACCAAATAGGAGGGTTTTTTAAAAAAAATTGAAGAAATTAGTGGTTGAAGCCATACATTTTCCAGTTACAACGAGTGTCACGTGGTCTCATCAGCCGTGAGAGGGTTAACTATTTCTTCTAAAGCAACAGGTACTACGTTCATTTTTTAATGCAGTTTGTAGGAATTTGTGCATTTATTTTCCGCTGATGATGTGTAGAACATTTAGTTAGCATATTTGGTTGAGATTTGGAAAAAATATACAGGGTGATGCAAAATTCAGCTTTGTAGTACAGAAAGTATAAATTGGTTTTCAAAATGTGAAGAAAGTGCATATATTAACGACTGCCCTGTATGTACTTCTGAATGGCACAGTAACATATTCCTCTTTTATCATTCGTTAACCACAGTATGGTGTGTCAAAGCCACATATAATGGAATCGAATCTGTTTTATTTTGAAAAAAACTAAAAAAGAGAAACAAACGTTGTAACAGAAATTTTAACGTTCCTTCAAGGGCAAAGGACACTTATCGCAACAGGACAAAATGGAGGGGTTTCCTCTTCAATTTTAGCTTTATTTCGTCAAAATATATAAATAAGTTTGGGAGATATGGCGAATAGTATGTAGTATATAGTAACAATGTATAACAATATAATATATATGTAGAATGACATATGCTATATTGTTGAATAGTTGCCTAACAACATATATATACCAAATAGGAGAGTTTTTTAAAAAAATTGAAGAAATTAGTGGTTGAAGCCATACATTTTCCAGTTACAACGAGTGTCACGTGGTCTCATCAGCCGTGAGAGGGTTAACTATTTCTTCTAAAGCAACAGGTACTACGTTCATTTTTTAATGCAGTTTGTAGTAATTTGTGCATTTATTTTCCCGTGATGATGTGTAGAACATTTAGTTAGTATATTTAGTTGAGATTTGGAAAAAATATACAGGGAGATGCAAAATTCAGCTTTGTAGTACAGAAAGCATAAATTGGTTTTCAAAATGTGAAGAAAGTGCATATATTAACGAATGCCCTGTATGTACTTCTGAATGGCACAGTAACATATTCTTCTTTTATCATTCGTTAACCACAGTATGGTGTGTCAAAGCCACATATAATGGAATCGAATCTGTTTTATTTTGAAAAAACTAAAAATGAAAAACAAACCGTATAGGAGGAATTTTAACGTTTCTTCAAGGGCAAAGGACCTTAGCGCAACCGTACAAAATGGAGGGGTTTCCTCTTCAATTTTAGCTTTATTTCGTCAAAATATGTAAATAAGTTTGGGAGATATGGCGAATAGTATGTAGTATATAGTAACAATGATTAACAATATAATATATATGTAGAATGACATATGCTATATTGTTGAATAGTTGCCTAACAACATATATGTACCAAATAGGAGAGTTTTTTAAAAAAAAAATTGAAGAAATTAGTGGTTGAAGCCAATACATTTTCCAGTTACAACGATTGTCACGTTGTCTCATCAGCCGTGAGAGGGTTAACTATTTCTTCTAAAGCAACAGGTACTACGTTCATTTTTTTTGTGCAGTTTGTAGTAATTTGTGCATTAGTTTCCCATGATGATGTGTAGAACATTTAGTTAGCATATTTGGTTGAGATTTGGAAAAAATATACAGGGTGATGCAAAATTCAGCTTTGTAGTGCAGAAAGTTTAACTTGGTTTTCAAAATATGAAGAAAGTGCATATATTAACGAATGCCCTGTATGTACTTCTGAATGGCACACTAACATACTCCCCTTTTATCATTCGTTAACCATAGTATGGTGTGTCAAAGCCACATATAATGGAATCGAATCTGTTTTATTTTGAAAAAAACTAAAAACAGAAACAAACCTTATAAGAGGAATTTTAATGTTTCTTCAAGGGCAAAGGACCTTTATCGCAACCGTACAAAATGGATGGGTTTGCTCTTCAATTTTAGCTTTATTTCGTCAAAATATGTAAATAAGTTTGGGAGATATGGCGAATAGTATGTAGTATATAGTAACAATGTATAACAATATAATATATATGTAGAATGACATATGCTATATTGATGAATAGTTGCCTAACAACATATATGTACCAAATAGGAGGGTTTTTTTAAAAAAAATTGAAGAAATTAGTGGTTGAAGCCATACATTTTCCAGTTACAACGAGTGTCACGTGGTCTCATCAGCCGTGAGAGGGTTAACTATTTCTTCTAAAGCAACAGGTACTACGTTCATTTTTTAATGCAGTTTGTAGGAATTTGTGCATTTATTTTCCGCTGATGATGTGTAGAACATTTAGTTAGCATATTTGGTTGAGATTTGGAAAAAATATACAGGGTGATGCAAAATTCAGCTTTGTAGTACAGAAAGTATAAATTGGTTTTCAAAATGTGAAGAAAGTGCATATATTAACGAATGTCCTGTATGTACTTCTGAATGGCACAGTAACATATTCCTCTTTTATCATTCGTTAACCACAGTATGGTGTGTCAAAGCCACATATAATGGAATCGAATCTGTTTTATTTTGAAAAAAACTAAAAAAGAGAAACAAAGGTTGTAACAGGAATTTTAACGTTTCTTCAAGGGCAAAGGACCTTTATCGCAACCGTACAAAATGGATAGGTTTGCTCTTCAATTTGAGCTTTATTTCGTCAAAATATGTAAATAAGTTTGGGAGATATGGCGAATAGTATGTAGTATATAGTAACAATGGATAACAATATAATATATATGTAGAATGACATATGCTATATTGTTGAATAGTTGCCTAACAACATATATGTACCAAATAGGAGAGTTTTTTAAAAAAAATTGAAGAAATTAGTGGTTGAAGCCATACATTTTCCAGTTACAACGAGTGTCACGTGGTCTCATCAGCCGTGAGAGGGTTAACTATTTCTTCTAAAGCAACAGGTACTACGTTCATTTTTTTTGTGCAGTTTGTAGTAATTTGTGCATTTATTTTCCGCTGATGATGTGTAGAACATTTAGTTAGCATATTTGGTTGAGATTTGGAAAAAATATACAGGGTGATGCAAAATTCAACTTTGTAGTACAGAAAGTATAAATTGGTTTTCAAAATAGGAAGAAAGTCCATATATTAACGACTGCCCTGTATGTACTTCTGAATGGCACAGTAACATATTCCTCTTTTATCATTCGTTAACCACAGTATGGTGTGTCAAAGCCACATATAATGGAATCGAATCTGTTTTATTTTGAAAAAAACTAAAAAAGAGAAACAAACGTTGTAACAGGAATTTTAACGTTCCTTCAAGGGCAAAGGACACTTATCGCAACAGGACAAAATGGAGGGTATTCCTCTTCAATTTTAGCTTTATTTCGTCAAAATATGTAAATAAGTTTGGGAGATATGGCGAATAGTATGTAGTATATAGTAACAATGGATAACAATATAATATATATGTAGAATGACATATGCTATATTGTTGAATAGTTGCCTAACAACATATATATACCAAATAAGAGAGTTTTTAAAAAAAAATTGAAGAAATTAGTGGTTGAAGCCATACATTTTCCAGTTACAACGATTGTCACGTTGTCTCATCAGCCGTGAGAGGGTTAACTATTTCTTCTAAAGCAACAGGTACTACGTTCATTTTTTTGTGCAGTTTGTGGTAATTTGTGCATTAGTTTCCCATGATGATGTGTAGAACATTTAGTTAGCATATTTGGTTGAGATTTGGAAAAAATATACAGGGTGATGCAAAATTCAGCTTTGTAGTGCAGAAAGTTTAACTTGGTTTTCAAAATATGAAGAAAGTGCATATATTAACGAATGCCCTGTATGTACTTCTGAATGGCACACTAACATACTCCCCTTTTATCATTCGTTAACCATAGTATGGTGTGTCAAAGCCACATATAATGGAATCGAATCTGTTTTATTTTGAAAAAAACTAAAAACAGAAACAAACCTTATAAGAGGAATTTTAATGTTTCTTCAAGGGCAAAGGACCTTTATCGCAACCGTACAAAATGGATGGGTTTGCTCTTCAATTTTAGCTTTATTTCGTCAAAATATGTAAATAAGTTTGGGAGATATGGCGAATAGTATGTAGTATATAGTAACAATGTATAACAATATAATATATATGTAGAATGACATATGCTATATTGTTGAATAGTTGCCTAACAACATATATGTACCAAATAGGAGAGTTTTTTTAAAAAAAATTGAAGAAATTAGTGGTTGAAGCCATACATTTTCCAGTTACAACGAGTGTCACGTGGTCTCATCAGCCGTGAGAGGGTTAACTATTTCTTCTAAAGCAACAGGTACTACGTTCATTTTTTAATGCAGTTTGTAGGAATTTGTGCATTTATTTTCCGCTGATGATGTGTAGAACATTTAGTTAGCATATTTGGTTGAGATTTGGAAAAAATATACAGGGTGATGCAAAATTCAGCTTTGTAGTACAGAAAGTATAAATTGGTTTTCAAAATGTGAAGAAAGTGCATATATTAACGAATGTCCTGTATGTACTTCTGAATGGCACAGTAACATATTCCTCTTTTATCATTCGTTAACCACAGTATGGTGTGTCAAAGCCACATATAATGGAATCGAATCTGTTTTATTTTGAAAAAAACTAAAAAAGAGAAACAAAGGTTGTAACAGGAATTTTAACGTTTCTTCAAGGGCAAAGGACCTTTATCGCAACCGTACAAAATGGATAGGTTTGCTCTTCAATTTGAGCTTTATTTCGTCAAAATATGTAAATAAGTTTGGGAGATATGGCGAATAGTATGTAGTATATAGTAACAATGGATAACAATATAATATATATGTAGAATGACATATGCTATATTGTTGAATAGTTGCCTAACAACATATATGTACCAAATAGGAGAGTTTTTTAAAAAAAATTGAAGAAATTAGTGGTTGAAGCCATACATTTTCCAGTTACAACGAGTGTCACGTGGTCTCATCAGCCGTGAGAGGGTTAACTATTTCTTCTAAAGCAACAGGTACTACGTTCATTTTTTTTGTGCAGTTTGTAGTAATTTGTGCATTTATTTTCCGCTGATGATGTGTAGAACATTTAGTTAGCATATTTGGTTGAGATTTGGAAAAAATATACAGGGTGATGCAAAATTCAACTTTGTAGTACAGAAAGTATAAATTGGTTTTCAAAATAGGAAGAAAGTCCATATATTAACGACTGCCCTGTATGTACTTCTGAATGGCACAGTAACATATTCCTCTTTTATCATTCGTTAACCACAGTATGGTGTGTCAAAGCCACATATAATGGAATCGAATCTGTTTTATTTTGAAAAAAACTAAAAAAGAGAAACAAACGTTGTAACAGGAATTTTAACGTTCCTTCAAGGGCAAAGGACACTTATCGCAACAGGACAAAATGGAGGGGATTCCTCTTCAATTTTAGCTTTATTTCGTCAAAATATGTAAATAAGTTTGGGAGATATGGCGAATAGTATGTAGTATATAGTAACAATGGATAACAATATAATATATATGTAGAATGACATATGCTATATTGTTGAATAGTTGCCTAACAACATATATATACCAAATAAGAGAGTTTTTAAAAAAAATTGAAGAAATTAGTGGTTGAAGCCATACATTTTCCAGTTACAACGATTGTCACGTTGTCTCATCAGCCGTGAGAGGGTTAACTATTTCTTCTAAAGCAACAGGTACTACGTTCATTTTTTTTGTGCAGTTTGTGGTAATTTGTGCATTAGTTTCCCATGATGATGTGTAGAACATTTAGTTAGCATATTTGGTTGAGATTTGGAAAAAATATACAGGGTGATGCAAAATTCAGCTTTGTAGTGCAGAAAGTTTAACTTGGTTTTCAAAATATGAAGAAAGTGCATATATTAACGAATGCCCTGTATGTACTTCTGAATGGCACACTAACATACTCCCCTTTTATCATTCGTTAACCATAGTATGGTGTGTCAAAGCCACATATAATGGAATCGAATCTGTTTTATTTTGAAAAAAACTAAAAAACAGAAACAAACCTTATAAGAGGAATTTTAATGTTTCTTCAAGGGCAAAGGACCTTTATCGCAACCGTACAAAATGGATGGGTTTGCTCTTCAATTTTAGCTTTATTTCGTCAAAATATTTAAATAAGTTTGGGAGATATGGCGAATAGTATGTAGTATATAGTAACAATGTATAACAATATAATATATATGTAGAATGACATATGCTATATTGTTGAATAGTTGCCTAACAACATATATGTACCAAATAGGAGAGTTTTTTTAAAAAAAATTGAAGAAATTAGTGGTTGAAGCCATACATTTTCCAGTTACAACGAGTGTCACGTGGTCTCATCAGCCGTGAGAGGGTTAACTATTTCTTCTAAAGCAACAGGTACTACGTTCATTTTTTAATGCAGTTTGTAGGAATTTGTGCATTTATTTTCCGCTGATGATGTGTAGAACATTTAGTTAGCATATTTGGTTGAGATTTGGAAAAAATATACAGGGTGATGCAAAATTCAGCTTTGTAGTACAGAAAGTATAAATTGGTTTTCAAAATGTGAAGAAAGTGCATATATTAACGAATGTCCTGTATGTACTTCTGAATGGCACAGTAACATATTCCTCTTTTATCATTCGTTAACCACAGTATGGTGTGTCAAAGCCACATATAATGGAATCGAATCTGTTTTATTTTGAAAAAAACTAAAAAAGAGAAACAAAGGTTGTAACAGGAATTTTAACGTTTCTTCAAGGGCAAAGGACACTTATCGCAACAGGACAAAATGGAGGGGTTTCCTCTTCAATTTTAGCTTTATTTCGTCAAAATATGTAAATAAGTTTGGGAGATATGGCGAATAGTATGTAGTATATAGTAACAATGGATAATAATATAATATATATGTAGAATGACATATGCTATATTGTTGAATAGTTGCCTAACAACATATATATACCAAATAAGAGAGTTTTTAAAAAAAAAATTGAAGAAATTAGCCGTTGAAGCCATACATTTTCCAGTTACAACGAGTGTCACGTGGTCTCATCAGCTGTGAGAGGGTTAACTATTTCTTCTAAAGCAACAGGTACTACGTTCATTTTTTAATGCAGTTTGTAGTAATTTGTGCATTTATTTTCCCGTGATGATGTGTAGAACATTTAGTTAGTATATTTAGTTGAGATTTGGAAAAAAATATACAGGGAGATGCAAAATTCAGCTTTGTAGTACAGAAAGTATAAATTGGTTTTCAAAATGTGAAGAAAGTGCATATATTAACGAATGCCCTGTATGTACTTCTGAATGGCACAGTAACATATTCCTCTTTTATCATTCGTTAACCACAGTATCGTGTGTCAAAGCCACATATAATGGAATCGAATCTGTTTTATTTTGAAAAAACTAAAAATGAGAAACAAACCGTATAGGAGGAATTTTAACGTTTCTTCAAGGGCAAAGGACCTTATCGCAACCGTACAAAATGGAGGGGTTTCCTCTTCAATTTTAGCTTTATTTCGTCAAAATATGTAAACAACTTTGGGAGATATGGCGAATAGTATGTAGTATATAGTAACAATGATTAACAATATAATATATATGTAGAATGACATATGCTATATTGTTGAATAGTTGCCTAACAACATATATATACCAAATAGGAGAGTTTTTAAAAAAATTGAAGAAATTAGTGGTTGAAGCCAAACATTTTCCAGTTACAACGAGTGTCACGTGGTCTCATCAGCCGTGAGAGGGTTAACAATTTTTTCTAGAGCAACAGGTTCTACGTTCATTTTTTAATGCAGTTTGTAGGAATTTGTGCATTTATTTTCCGCTGATGATGTGTAGAACATTTAGTTAGCATATTTGGTTGAGATTTGGAAAAAATATACAGGGTGATGCAAAATTCAGCTTTGTAGTACAGAAAGTATAAATTGGTTTTCAAAATGTGAAGAAAGTGCATATATTAACGAATGTCCTGTATGTACTTCTGAATGGCACAGTAACATATTCCTCTTTTATCATTCGTTAACCACAGTATGGTGTGTCAAAGCCACATATAATGGAATCGAATCTGTTTTATTTTGAAAAAAACTAAAAAAGAGAAACAAATGTTGTAACAGGAATTTTAACGTTTCTTCAAGCGCAAAGGACGTTTATCGCAACCGTACAAAATGGATAGGTTTGCTCTTCAATTTGAGCTTTATTTCGTCAAAATATGTAAATAAGTTTGGGAGATATGGCGAATAGTATGTAGTATATAGTAACAATGGATAACAATATAATATATATATGTAGAATGACATATGCTATATTGTTGAATAGTAGCCTAACAACATATATGTACCAAATAGGAGAGTTTTTTAAAAAAAATTGAAGAAATTAGTGGTTGAAGCCATACATTTTCCAGTTACAACGAGTGTCACGTGGTCTCATCAGCCGTGAGAGGGTTAACTATTTCTTCTAAAGCAACAGGTACTACGTTCATTTTTTAATGCAGTTTGTAGGAATTTGTGCATTTATTTTCCGCTGATGATGTGTAGAACATTTAGTTAGCATATTTGGTTGAGATTTGGAAAAAATATACAGGGTGATGCAAAATTCAGCTTTGTAGTACAGAAAGTATAAATTGGTTTTCAAAATGTGAAGAAAGTGCATATATTAACGAATGTCCTGTATGTACTTCTGAATGGCACAGTAACATATTCCTCTTTTATCATTCGTTAACCACAGTATGGTGTGTCAAAGCCACATATAATGGAATCGAATCTGTTTTATTTTGAAAAAAACTAAAAAAGAGAAACAAAGGTTGTAACAGGAATTTTAACGTTTCTTCAAGGGCAAAGGACCTTTATCGCAACCGTACAAAATGGATAGGTTTGCTCTTCAATTTGAGCTTTATTTCGTCAAAATATGTAAATAAGTTTGGGAGATATGGCGAATAGTATGTAGTATATAGTAACAATGGATAACAATATAATATATATGTAGAATGACATATGCTATATTGTTGAATAGTTGCCTAACAACATATATGTACCAAATAGGAGAGTTTTTTAAAAAAAATTGAAGAAATTAGTGGTTGAAGCCATACATTTTCCAGTTACAACGAGTGTCACGTGGTCTCATCAGCCGTGAGAGGGTTAACTATTTCTTCTAAAGCAACAGGTACTACGTTCATTTTTTTTGTGCAGTTTGTAGTAATTTGTGCATTTATTTTCCGCTGATGATGTGTAGAACATTTAGTTAGCATATTTGGTTGAGATTTGGAAAAAATATACAGGGTGATGCAAAATTCAACTTTGTAGTACAGAAAGTATAAATTGGTTTTCAAAATAGGAAGAAAGTCCATATATTAACGACTGCCCTGTATGTACTTCTGAATGGCACAGTAACATATTCCTCTTTTATCATTCGTTAACCACAGTATGGTGTGTCAAAGCCACATATAATGGAATCGAATCTGTTTTATTTTGAAAAAAACTAAAAAAGAGAAACAAACGTTGTAACAGGAATTTTAACGTTCCTTCAAGGGCAAAGGACACTTATCGCAACAGGACAAAATGGATAGGTTTGCTCTTCAATTTGAGCTTTATTTCGTCAAAATATGTAAATAAGTTTGGGAGATATGGCGAATAGTATGTAGTATATAGTAACAATGGATAACAATATAATATATATGTAGAATGACATATGCTATATTGTTGAATAGTTGCCTAACAACATATATGTACCAAATAGGAGAGTTTTTTAAAAAAAATTGAAGAAATTAGTGGTTGAAGCCATACATTTTCCAGTTACAACGATTGTCACGTTGTCTCATCAGCCGTGAGAGGGTTAACTATTTCTTCTGAAGCAACAGGTACTACGTTCATTTTTTTTGTGCAGTTTGTGGTAATTTGTGCATTAGTTTCCCATGATGATGTGTAGAACATTTAGTTAGCATATTTGGTTGAGATTTGGAAAAAATATACAGGGTGATGCAAAATTCAGCTTTGTAGTGCAGAAAGTTTAACTTGGTTTTCAAAATATGAAGAAAGTGCATATATTAACGAATGCCCTGTATGTACTTCTGAATGGCACACTAACATACTCCCCTTTTATCATTCGTTAACCATAGTATGGTGTGTCAAAGCCACATATAATGGAATCGAATCTGTTTTATTTTGAAAAAAACTAAAAAACAGAAACAAACCTTATAAGAGGAATTTTAATGTTTCTTCAAGGGCAAAGGACCTTTATCGCAACCGTACAAAATGGATGGGTTTGCTCTTCAATTTTAGCTTTATTTCGTCAAAATATGTAAATAAGTTTGGGAGATATGGCGAATAGTATGTAGTATATAGTAACAATGTATAACAATATAATATATATGTAGAATGACATATGCTATATTGTTGAATAGTTGCCTAACAACATATATGTACCAAATAGGAGAGTTTTTTTAAAAAAAATTGAAGAAATTAGTGGTTGAAGCCATACATTTTCCAGTTACATCGAGTGTCACGTGGTCTCATCAGCCGTGAGAGGGTTAACTATTTCTTCTAAAGCAACAGGTACTACGTTCATTTTTTAATGCAGTTTGTAGGAATTTGTGCATTTATTTTCCGCTGATGATGTGTAGAACATTTAGTTAGCATATTTGGTTGAGATTTGGAAAAAATATACAGGGTGATGCAAAATTCAGCTTTGTAGTACAGAAAGTATAAATTGGTTTTCAAAATGTGAAGAAAGTGCATATATTAACGAATGTCCTGTATGTACTTCTGAATGGCACAGTAACATATTCCTCTTTTATCATTCGTTAACCACAGTATGGTGTGTCAAAGCCACATATAATGGAATCGAATCTGTTTTATTTTGAAAAAAACTAAAAAAGAGAAACAAAGGTTGTAACAGGAATTTTAACGTTTCTTCAAGGGCAAAGGACACTTATCGCAACAGGACAAAATGGAGGGGTTTCCTCTTCAATTTTAGCTTTATTTCGTCAAAATATGTAAATAAGTTTGGGAGATATGGCGAATAGTATGTAGTATATAGTAACAATGGATAATAATATAATATATATGTAGAATGACATATGCTATATTGTTGAATAGTTGCCTAACAACATATATATACCAAATAAGAGAGTTTTTAAAAAAAAATTGAAGAAATTAGCCGTTGAAGCCATACATTTTCCAGTTACAACGAGTGTCACGTGGTCTCATCAGCTGTGAGAGGGTTAACTATTTCTTCTAAAGCAACAGGTACTACGTTCATTTTTTAATGCAGTTTGTAGTAATTTGTGCATTTATTTTCCCGTGATGATGTGTAGAACATTTAGTTAGTATATTTAGTTGAGATTTGGAAAAAAATATACAGGGAGATGCAAAATTCAGCTTTGTAGTACAGAAAGTATAAATTGGTTTTCAAAATGTGAAGAAAGTGCATATATTAACGAATGCCCTGTATGTACTTCTGAATGGCACAGTAACATATTCCTCTTTTATCATTCGTTAACCACAGTATCGTGTGTCAAAGCCACATATAATGGAATCGAATCTGTTTTATTTTGAAAAAACTAAAAATGAGAAACAAACCGTATAGGAGGAATTTTAACGTTTCTTCAAGGGCAAAGGACCTTAGCGCAACCGTACAAAATGGAGGGGTTTCCTCTTCAATTTTAGCTTTATTTCGTCAAAATATGTAAATAACTTTGGGAGATATGGCGAATAGTATGTAGTATATAGTAACAATGATTAACAATATAATATATATGTAGAATGACATATGCTATATTGTTGAATAGTTGCCTAACAACATATATATACCAAATAGGAGAGTTTTTAAAAAAATTGAAGAAATTAGTGGTTGAAGCCATACATTTTCCAGTTACAACGAGTGTCACGTGGTCTCATCAGCCGTGAGAGGGTTAACAATTTTTTCTAGAGCAACAGGTTCTACGTTCATTTTTTAATGCAGTTTGTAGGAATTTGTGCATTTATTTTCCGCTGATGATGTGTAGAACATTTAGTTAGCATATTTGGTTGAGATTTGGAAAAAATATACAGGGTGATGCAAAATTCAGCT
The DNA here is from genome assembly GCF_964235325.1 of Thermobia domestica. Taxonomy (NCBI): domain Eukaryota; kingdom Metazoa; phylum Arthropoda; class Insecta; order Zygentoma; family Lepismatidae; genus Thermobia; species Thermobia domestica. Next base: position 85,728 of record NW_027656042.1, read on the forward strand.
TTGTAGTACAGAAAGTATAAATTGGTTTTCAAAATGTGAAGAAAGTGCATATATTAACGAATGTCCTGTATGTACTTCTGAATGGCACAGTAACATATTCCTCTTTTATCATTCGTTAACCACAGTATGGTGTGTCAAAGCCACATATAATGGAATCGAATCTGTTTTATTTTGAAAAAAACTAAAAAAGAGAAACAAATGTTGTAACAGGAATTTTAACGTTTCTTCAAGCGCAAAGGACGTTTATCGCAACCGTACAAAATGGATAGGTTTGCTCTTCAATTTGAGCTTTATTTCGTCAAAATATGTAAATAAGTTTGGGAGATATGGCGAATAGTATGTAGTATATAGTAACAATGGATAACAATATAATATATATGTAGAATGACATATGCTATATTGTTGAATAGTTGCCTAACAACATATATGTACCAAATAGGAGAGTTTTTTAAAAAAAATTGAAGAAATTAGTGGTTGAAGCCATACATTTTCCAGTTACAACGAGTGTCACGTGGTCTCATCAGCCGTGAGAGGGTTAACTATTTCTTCTAAAGCAACAGGTACTACGTTCATTTTTTTTGTGCAGTTTGTAGTAATTTGTGCATTTATTTTCCGCTGATGATGTGTAGAACATTTAGTTAGCATATTTGGTTGAGATTTGGAAAAAATATACAGGGTGATGCAAAATTCAACTTTGTAGTACAGAAAGTATAAATTGGTTTTCAAAATAGGAAGAAAGTCCATATATTAACGACTGCCCTGTATGTACTTCTGAATGGCACAGTAACATATTCCTCTTTTATCATTCGTTAACCACAGTATGGTGTGTCAAAGCCACATATAATGGAATCGAATCTGTTTTATTTTGAAAAAAACTAAAAAAGAGAAACAAACGTTGTAACAGGAATTTTAACGTTCCTTCAAGGGCAAAGGACACTTATCGCAACAGGACAAAATGGAGGGGTTTCCTCTTCAATTTTAGCTTTATTTCGTCAAAATATGTAAATAAGTTTGGGAGATATGGCGAATAGTATGTAGTATATAGTAACAATGGATAACAATATAATATATATGTAGAATGACATATGCTATATTGTTGAATAGTTGCCTAACAACATATATATACCAAATAAGAGAGTTTTTAAAAAAAAATTGATGAAATTAGTGGTTGAAGCCATACATTTTCCAGTTACAACGATTGTCACGTTGTCTCATCAGCCGTGAGAGGGTTAACTATTTCTTCTAAAGCAACAGGTACTACGTTCATTTTTTTTGTGCAGTTTGTGGTAATTTGTGCATTAGTTTCCCATGATGATGTGTAGAACATTTAGTTAGCATATTTGGTTGAGATTTGGAAAAAATATACAGGGTGATGCAAAATTCAGCTTTGTAGTGCAGAAAGTTTAACTTGGTTTTCAAAATATGAAGAAAGTGCATATATTAACGAATGCCCTGTATGTACTTCTGAATGGCACACTAACATACTCCCCTTTTATCATTCGTTAACCATAGTATGGTGTGTCAAAGCCACATATAATGGAATCGAATCTGTTTTATTTTGAAAAAAACTAAAAAACAGAAACAAACCTTATAAGAGGAATTTTAATGTTTCTTCAAGGGCAAAGGACCTTTATCGCAACCGTACAAAATGGATGGGTTTGCTCTTCAATTTTAGCTTTATTTCGTCAAAATATGTAAATAAGTTTGGGAGATATGGCGAATAGTATGTAGTATATAGTAACAATGTATAACAATATAATATATATGTAGAATGACATATGCTATATTGTTGAATAGTTGCCTAACAACATATATGTACCAAATAGGAGAGTTTTTTTTAAAAAAATTGAAGAAATTAGCCGTTGAAGCCATACATTTTCCAGTTACAACGAGTGTCACGTGGTCTCATCAGCTGTGAGAGGGTTAACTATTTCTTCTAAAGCAACAGGTACTACGTTCATTTTTTAATGCAGTTTGTAGTAATTTGTGCATTTATTTTCCCGTGATGATGTGTAGAACATTTAGTTAGTATATTTAGTTGAGATTTGGAAAAAAATATACAGGGAGATGCAAAATTCAGCTTTGTAGTACAGAAAGTATAAATTGGTTTTCAAAATGTGAAGAAAGTGCATATATTAACGAATGTCCTGTATGTACTTCTGAATGGCACAGTAACATATTCCTCTTTTATCATTCGTTAACCACAGTATGGTGTGTCAAAGCCACATATAATGGAATCGAATCTGTTTTATTTTGAAAAAAACTAAAAAAGAGAAACAAAGGTTGTAACAGGAATTTTAACGTTTCTTCAAGGGCAAAGGACACTTATCGCAACAGGACAAAATGGAGGGGTTTCCTCTTCAATTTTAGCTTTATTTCGTCAAAATATGTAAATAAGTTTGGGAGATATGGCGAATAGTATGTAGTATATAGTAACAATGGATAATAATATAATATATATGTAGAATGACATATGCTATATTGTTGAATAGTTGCCTAACAACATATATATACCAAATAAGAGAGTTTTTAAAAAAAATTGAAGAAATTAGCCGTTGAAGCCATACATTTTCCAGTTACAACGAGTGTCACGTGGTCTCATCAGCTGTGAGAGGGTTAACTATTTCTTCTAAAGCAACAGGTACTACGTTCATTTTTTAATGCAGTTTGTAGTAATTTGTGCATTTATTTTCCCGTGATGATGTGTAGAACATTTAGTTAGTATATTTAGTTGAGATTTGGAAAAAAATATACAGGGAGATGCAAAATTCAGCTTTGTAGTACAGAAAGTATAAATTGGTTTTCAAAATGTGAAGAAAGTGCATATATTAACGAATGCCCTGTATGTACTTCTGAATGGCACAGTAACATATTCCTCTTTTATCATTCGTTAACCACAGTATCGTGTGTCAAAGCCACATATAATGGAATCGAATCTGTTTTATTTTGAAAAAACTAAAAATGAGAAACAAACCGTATAGGAGGAATTTTAACGTTTCTTCAAGGGCAAAGGACCTTAGCGCAACCGTACAAAATGGAGGGGTTTCTTCTTCAATTTTAGCTTTATTTCGTCAAAATATGTAAATAACTTTGGGAGATATGGCGAATAGTATGTAGTATATAGTAACAATGATTAACAATATAATATATATGTAGAATGACATATGCTATATTGTTGAATAGTTGCCTAACAACATATATATACCAAATAGGAGAGTTTTAAAAAAATTGAAGAATTAGTGGTTGAAGCCATACATTTTCCAGTTACAACGAGTGTCACGTGGTCTCATCAGCCGTGAGAGGGTTAACAATTTTTCTAGAGCAACAGGTTCTACGTTCATTTTTTAATGCAGTTTGTAGGAATTTGTGCATTTATTTTCCGCTGATGATGTGTAGAACATTTAGTTAGCATATTTGTTTGAGATTTGGAAAAAATATACAGGGTGATGCAAAATTCAGCTTTGTAGTACAGAAAGTATAAATTGGTTTTCAAAATGTGAAGAAAGTGCATATATTAACGAATGTCCTGTATGTACTTCTGAATGGCACAGTAACATATTCCTCTTTTATCATTCGTTAACCACAGTATGGTGTGTCAAAGCCACATATAATGGAATCGAATCTGTTTTATTTTGAAAAAAACTAAAAAGAGAAACAAATGTTGTAACAGGAATTTTAACGTTTCTTCAAGCGCAAAGGACGTTTATCGCAACCGTACAAAATGGATAGGTTTGCTCTTCAATTTGAGCTTTATTTCGTCAAAAATATGTAAATAAGTTTGGGAGATATGGCGAATAGTATGTAGTATATAGTAACAACGGATAACAATATAATATATATGTAGAATGACATATGCTATATTGTTGAATAGTTGCCTAACAACATATATGTACCAAATAGGAGAGTTTTTTAAAAAAAATTGAAGAAATTAGTGGTTGAAGCCATACATTTTCCAGTTACAACGATTGTCACGTTGTCTCATCAGCCGTGAGAGGGTTAACTATTTCTTCTAAAGCAACAGGTACTACGTTCATTTTTTTTTGTGCAGTTTGTAGTAATTTGTGCATTTATTTTCCGCTGATGATGTGTAGAACATTTAGTTAGCATATTTGGTTGAGATTTGGAAAAATATACAGGGTGATGCAAAATTCAACTTTGTAGTACAGAAAGTATAAATTGGTTTTCAAAATAGGAAGAAAGTGCATATATTAACGACTGCCCTGTATGTACTTCTGAATGGCATAGTAACGTATTCCTCTTTTATCATTCGTTAACCACAGTATGGTGTGTCAAAGCACATATAATGGAATCGAATCTGTTTTATTTTGAAAAAACTAAAAAAGAGAAACAAATGTTAGAAGAGTAACTTTAACGTTCCTTCAAGGGCAAAGGACACTTATCGCAACAGGACAAAATGGAGGGTTTGCTCTTCAATTTGAGCTTTATTTCGTCAAAATATGTAAATAAGTTTGGGAGATATGGCGAATAGTATGTAGTATATAGTAACAATGGATAACAATATAATATATATGTAGAATGACATATGCTATATTGTTGAATAGTTGCCTAACTACATATATATACCAAATAGGAGAGTTTTTAAAAAAAATTGAAGAAATTAGTGGTTGAAGCCATACATTTTCCAGTTACAACGATTGTCACGTTGTCTCATCAGCCGTGAGAGGGTTAACTATTTCTTCTAAAGCAACAGGTACTACGTTCATTTTTTTTGTGCAGTTTGTGGTAATTTGTGCATTAGTTTCCCATGATGATGTGTAGAACATTTAGTTAGCATATTTGGTTGAGATTTGGAAAAAATATACAGGGTGATGCAAAATTCAGCTTTGTAGTGCAGAAAGTTTAACTTGGTTTTCAAAATATGAAGAAAGTGCATATATTAACGAATGCCCTGTATGTACTTCTGAATGGCACACTAACATACTCCCCTTTTATCATTCGTTAACCATAGTATGGTGTGTCAAAGCCACATATAATGGAATCGAATCTGTTTTATTTTGAAAAAAACTAAAAAACAGAAACAAACCTTATAAGAGGAATTTTAATGTTTCTTCAAGGGCAAAGGACCTTTATCGCAACCGTACAAAATGGATAGGTTTGCTCTTCAATTTTAGCTTTATTTCGTCAAAATATGTAAATAAGTTTGGGTGATATGGCGAATAGTATGTAGTATATAGTAACAATGTATAACAATATAATATATATGTAGAATGACATATGCTATATTGTTGAATAGTTGCCTAACAACATATATGTACCAAATAGGAGAGTTTTTTTAAAAAAAATTGAAGAAATTAGTGGTTGAAGCCATACATTTTCCAGTTACAACGAGTGTCACGTGGTCTCATCAGCCGTGAGAGGGTTAACTATTTCTTCTAAAGCAACAGGTACTACGTTCATTTTTTAATGCAGTTTGTAGGAATTTGTGCATTTATTTTCCGCTGATGATGTGTAGAACATTTAGTTAGCATATTTGGTTGAGATTTGGAAAAAATATACAGGGTGATGCAAAATTCAGCTTTGTAGTACAGAAAGTATAAATTGGTTTTCAAAATGTGAAGAAAGTGCATATATTAACGAATGTCCTGTATGTACTTCTGAATGGCACAGTAACATATTCCTCTTTTATCATTCGTTAACCACAGTATGGTGTGTCAAAGCCACATATAATGGAATCGAATCTGTTTTATTTTGAAAAAAACTAAAAAAGAGAAACAAAGGTTGTAACAGGAATTTTAACGTTTCTTCAAGGGCAAAGGACACTTATCGCAACAGGACAAAATGGAGGGGTTTCCTCTTCAATTTTAGCTTTATTTCGTCAAAATATGTAAATAAGTTTGGGAGATATGGCGAATAGTATGTAGTATATAGTAACAATGGATAATAATATAATATATATGTAGAATGACATATGCTATATTGTTGAATAGTTGCCTAACAACATATATATACCAAATAAGAGAGTTTTTAAAAAAAAATTGAAGAAATTAGCCGTTGAAGCCATACATTTTCCAGTTACAACGAGTGTCACGTGGTCTCATCAGCTGTGAGAGGGTTAACTATTTCTTCTAAAGCAACAGGTACTACGTTCATTTTTTAATGCAGTTTGTAGTAATTTGTGCATTTATTTTCCCGTGATGATGTGTAGAACATTTAGTTAGTATATTTAGTTGAGATTTGGAAAAAAATATACAGGGAGATGCAAAATTCAGCTTTGTAGTACAGAAAGTATAAATTGGTTTTCAAAATGTGAAGAAAGTGCATATATTAACGAATGCCCTGTATGTACTTCTGAATGGCACAGTAACATATTCCTCTTTTATCATTCGTTAACCACAGTATCGTGTGTCAAAGCCACATATAATGGAATCGAATCTGTTTTATTTTGAAAAAACTAAAAATGAGAAACAAACCGTATAGGAGGAATTTTAACGTTTCTTCAAGGGCAAAGGACCTTAGCGCAACCGTACAAAATGGAGGGGTTTCCTCTTCAATTTTAGCTTTATTTCGTCAAAATATGTAAATAAGTTTGGGAGATATGGCGAATAGTATGTAGTATATAGTAACAATGATTAACAATATAATATATATGTAGAATGACATATGCTATATTGTTGAATAGTTGCCTAACAACATATATATACCAAATAGGAGAGTTTTTAAAAAAATTGAAGAAATTAGTGGTTGAAGCCATACATTTTCCAGTTACAACGAGTGTCACGTGGTCTCATCAGCCGTGAGAGGGTTAACAATTTTTTCTAGAGCAACAGGTTCTACGTTCATTTTTTAATGCAGTTTGTAGGAATTTGTGCATTTATTTTCCGCTGATGATGTGTAGAACATTTAGTTAGCATATTTGGTTGAGATTTGGAAAAAATATACAGGGTGATGCAAAATTCAGCTTTGTAGTACAGAAAGTATAAATTGGTTTTCAAAATGTGAAGAAAGTGCATATATTAACGAATGTCCTGTATGTACTTCTGAATGGCACAGTAACATATTCCTCTTTTATCATTCGTTAACCACAGTATGGTGTGTCAAAGCCACATATAATGGAATCGAATCTGTTTTATTTTGAAAAAAACTAAAAAAGAGAAACAAATGTTGTAACAGGAATTTTAACGTTTCTTCAAGCGCAAAGGACGTTTATCGCAACCGTACAAAATGGATAGGTTTGCTCTTCAATTTGAGCTTTATTTCGTCAAAATATGTAAATAAGTTTGGGAGATATGGCGAATAGTATGTAGTATATAGTAACAACGGATAACAATATAATATATATGTAGAATGACATATGCTATATTGTTGAATAGTTGCCTAACAACATATATGTACCAAATAGGAGAGTTTTTTTTAAAAAAATTGAAGAAATTAGTGGTTGAAGCCATACATTTTCCAGTTACAACGATTGTCACGTTGTCTCATCAGCCGTGAGAGGGTTAACTATTTCTTCTAAAGCAACAGGTACTACGTTCATTTTTTTTGTGCAGTTTGTAGTAATTTGTGCATTTATTTTCCGCTGATGATGTGTAGAACATTTAGTTAGCATATTTGGTTGAGATTTGGAAAAAATATACAGGGTGATGCAAAATTCAACTTTGTAGTACAGAAAGTATAAATTGGTTTTCAAAATAGGAAGAAAGTGCATATATTAACGACTGCCCTGTATGTACTTCTGAATGGCATAGTAACGTATTCCTCTTTTATCATTCGTTAACCACAGTATGGTGTGTCAAAGCCACATATAATGGAATCGAATCTGTTTTATTTTGAAAAAACTAAAAAAGAGAAACAAATGTTAGAAGAGTAACTTTAACGTTCCTTCAAGGGCAAAGGACACTTATCGCAACAGGACAAAATGGAGGGGTTTGCTCTTCAATTTGAGCTTTATTTCGTCAAAATATGTAAATAAGTTTGGGAGATATGGCGAATAGTATGTAGTATATAGTAACAATGGATAACAATATAATATATATGTAGAATGACATATGCTATATTGTTGAATAGTTGCCTAACTACATATATATACCAAATAGGAGAGTTTTTAAAAAAAAATGAAGAAATTAGTGGTTGAAGCCATACATTTTCCAGTTACAACGAGTGTCACGTGGTCTCATCAGCCGTGAGAGGGTTAACTATTTCTTCTAAAGCAACAGGTACTACGTTCATTTTTTAATGCAGTTTGTAGTAATTTGTGCATTTATTTTCCCGTGATGATGTGTCGAACATTTAGTTAGTATATTTAGTTGAGATTTGGAAAAAATATACAGGGAGATGCAAAATTCAGCTTTGTAGTACAGAAAGTATAAATTGGTTTTCAAAATGTGAAGAAAGTGCATATATTAACGAATGCCCTGTATGTACTTCTGAATGGCACAGTAACATATTCCTCTTTTATCATTCGTTAACCACAGTATGGTGTGTCAAAGCCACATATAATGGAATCGAATCTGTTTTGTTTTGAAAAAACTAAAAATGAGAAACAAACCGTATAGGAGGAATTTTAACGTTTCTTCAAGGGCAAAGGACCTTAGCGCAACCGTACAAAATGGAGGAGTTTCCTCTTCAATTTTAGCTTTATTTCGTCAAAATATGTAAATAAGTTTGGGAGATATGGCGAATAGTATGTAGTATATAGTAACAATGATTAACAATATAATATATATGTAGAATGATATATGCTATATTGTTGAATAGTTGCCTAACAACACATTTATACCAAATAGGGGAGTTTTTAAAAAAATTGAAGAAATTAGTGGTTGAAGCCATACATTTTCCAGTTACAACGATTATCACGTTGTCTCATCAGCCGTGAGAGGGTTAACTATTTCTTCTAAAGCAACAGGTACTACGTTCATTTTTTGTGCAGTTTGAAGTAATTTGTGCATTAGTTTCCCATGATGATGTGTAGAACATTTAGTTAGCATATTTGGTTGAGATTTGGAAAAAATATACAGGGTGATGCAAAATTCAGCTTTGTAGTGCAGAAAGTTTAACTTGGTTTTCAAAATGTGAAGAAAGTGCATATATTAACGAATGCCCTGTATGTACTTCTGAATGGCACACTAACATACTCACCTTTTATCATTCGTTAACCATAGTATGGTGTGTCAAAGCCACATATAATGGAATCGAATCTGTTTTATTTTGAAAAAACTAAAAAACAGAAACAAACGTTATAAGAGGAATTTTAATGTTTCTTCAAGAGCAAAAAACCTTTATTGCAACCGTACAAAATGGATGGGTTTGCTCTTCAATTTTAGCTTTATTTCGTCAAAATATGTAAATAAGTTTGGGAGATATGGCGAATAGTATGTAGTATATAGTAACAATGGATAACAATATAATATATATGTAGAATGACATATGCTATATTGTTGAATAGTTGCCTAACTACATATATATACCAAATAGGAGAGTTTTTAAAAAAAATTGAAGAAATTAGTGGTTGAAGCCATACATTTTCCAGTTACAACGAGTGTCACGTGGTCTCATCAGCCGTGAGAGGGTTAACTATTTCTTCTAAAGCAACAGGTACTACGTTCATTTTTTAATGCAGTTTGTAGTAATTTGTGCATTTATTTTCCCGTGATGATGTGTCGAACATTTAGTTAGTATATATAGTTGAGATTTGGAAAAAATATACAGGGAGATGCAAAATTCAGCTTTGTAGTACAGAAAGTATAAATTGGTTTTCAAAATGTGAAGAAAGTGCAAATATTAACGAATGCCCTGTATGTACTTCTGAATGGCACAGTAACATATTCCTCTTTTATCATTCGTTAACCACAGTATGGTGTGTCAAAGCCACATATAATGGAATCGAATCTGTTTTATTTTGAAAAAACTAAAAATGAGAAACAAACCGTATAGGAGGAATTTTAACGTTTCTTCAAGGGCAAAGGACCTTAGCGCAACCGTACAAAATGGAGGAGTTTCCTCTTCAATTTTAGCTTTATTTCGTCAAAATATGTAAATAAGTTTGGGAGATATGGCGAATAGTATGTAGTATATAGTAACAATGATTAACAATATAATATATATGTAGAATGATATATGCTATATTGTTGAATAGTTGCCTAACAACACATTTATACCCAATAGGAGAGTTTTTTTAAAAAAAATTGAAGAAATTAGTGGTTGAAGCCATACACTTTCCAGTTACAACGAGTGTCACGTGGTCTCATCAGCCGTGAGAGGGTTAACTATTTCTTCTAAAGCAACAGGTACTACGTTCATTTTTTTTGTGCAGTTTGTAGTAATTTGTGCATTTATTTTCCGCTGATGATGTGTAGAACATTTAGTTAGCATATTTGGTTGAGATTTGGAAAAAATATACAGGGTGATGCAAAATTCAGCTTTGTAGTACAGAAAGTATAAATTGGTTTTCAAAATGTGAAGAAAGTGCATATATTAACGAATGTCCTGCATGTACTTCTGAATGGCACAGTAACATATTCCTCTTTTATCATTCGTTAACCACAGTATGGTGTGTCAAAGCCACATATAATGGAATCGAATCTGTTTTATTTTGAAAAAAACTAAAAAAGAGAAACAAATGTTGTAACAGGAATTTTAACGTTTCTTCAAGCGCAAAGGACGTTTATCGCAACCGTACAAAATGGATAGGTTTGCTCTTCAATTTGAGCTTTATTTCGTCAAAATATGTAAATAAGTTTGGGAGATATGGCGAATAGTATGTAGTATATAGTAACAACGGATAACAATATAATATATATGTAGAATGACATATGCTATATTGTTGAATAGTTGCCTAACAACATATATGTACCAAATAGGAGAGTTTTTTTAAAAAAATTGAAGAAATTAGTGGTTGAAGCCATACATTTTCCAGTTACAACGATTGTCACGTTGTCTCATCAGCCGTGAGAGGGTTAACTATTTCTTCTAAAGCAACAGGTACTACGTTCATTTTTTTTGTGCAGTTTGTAGTAATTTGTGCATTTATTTTCCGCTGATGATGTGTAGAACATTTAGTTAGCATATTTGGTTGAGATTTGGAAAAAATATACAGGGTGATGCAAAATTCAACTTTGTAGTACAGAAAGTATAAATTGGTTTTCAAAATAGGAAGAAAGTGCATATATTAACGACTGCCCTGTATGTACTTCTGAATGGCATAGTAACGTATTCCTCTTTTATCATTCGTTAACCACAGTATGGTGTGTCAAAGCCACATATAATGGAATCGAATCTGTTTTATTTTGAAAAAAACTAAAAAAGAGAAACAAATGTTAGAAGAGTAACTTTAACGTTCCTTCAAGGGCAAAGGACACTTATCGCAACAGGACAAAATGGAGGGGTTTGCTCTTCAATTTTAGCTTTATTTCGTCAAAATATGTAAATAAGTTTGGGAGATATGGCGAATAGTATGTAGTATATAGTAACAATGGATAACAATATAATATATATGTAGAATGACATATGCTATATTGTTGAATAGTTGCCTAACTACATATATATACCAAATAGGAGAGTTTTTAAAAAAAAATTGAAGAAATTAGTGGTTGAAGCCATACATTTTCCAGTTACAACGAGTGTCACGTGGTCTCATCAGCCGTGAGAGGGTTAACTATTTCTTCTAAAGCAACAGGTACTACGTTCATTTTTTAATGCAGTTTGTAGTAATTTGTGCATTTATTTTCCCGTGATGATGTGTCGAACATTTAGTTAGTATATTTAGTTGAGATTTGGAAAAAATATACAGGGAGATGCAAAATTCAGCTTTGTAGTACAGAAAGTATAAATTGGTTTTCAAAATGTGAAGAAAGTGCATATATTAACGAATGCCCTGTATGTACTTCTGAATGGCACAGTAACATATTCCTCTTTTATCATTCGTTAACCACAGTATGGTGTGTCAAAGCCACATATAATGGAATCGAATCTGTTTTGTTTTGAAAAAACTAAAAATGAGAAACAAACCGTATAGGAGGAATTTTAACGTTTCTTCAAGGGCAAAGGACCTTAGCGCAACCGTACAAAATGGAGGAGTTTCCTCTTCAATTTTAGCTTTATTTCGTCAAAATATGTAAATAAGTTTGGGAGATATGGCGAATAGTATGTAGTATATAGTAACAATGATTAACAATATAATATATATGTAGAATGATATATGCTATATTGTTGAATAGTTGCCTAACAACACATTTATACCAAATAGGGGAGTTTTTAAAAAAATTGAAGAAATTAGTGGTTGAAGCCATACATTTTCCAGTTACAACGATTATCACGTTGTCTCATCAGCCGTGAGAGGGTTAACTATTTCTTCTAAAGCAACAGGTACTACGTTCATTTTTTGTGCAGTTTGAAGTAATTTGTGCATTAGTTTCCCATGATGATGTGTAGAACATTTAGTTAGCATATTTGGTTGAGATTTGGAAAAAATATACAGGGTGATGCAAAATTCAGCTTTGTAGTGCAGAAAGTTTAACTTGGTTTTCAAAATGTGAAGAAAGTGCATATATTAACGAATGCCCTGTATGTACTTCTGAATGGCACACTAACATACTCACCTTTTATCATTCGTTAACCATAGTATGGTGTGTCAAAGCCACATATAATGGAATCGAATCTGTTTTATTTTGAAAAAACTAAAAAACAGAAACAAACGTTATAAGAGGAATTTTAATGTTTCTTCAAGAGCAAAAAACCTTTATTGCAACCGTACAAAATGGATGGGTTTGCTCTTCAATTTTAGCTTTATTTCGTCAAAATATGTAAATAAGTTTGGGAGATATGGCGAATAGTATGTAGTATATAGTAACAATGGATAACAATATAATATATATGTAGAATGACATATGCTATATTGTTGAATAGTTGCCTAACTACATATATATACCAAATAGGAGAGTTTTTAAAAAAAATTGAAGAAATTAGTGGTTGAAGCCATACATTTTCCAGTTACAACGAGTGTCACGTGGTCTCATCAGCCGTGAGAGGGTTAACTATTTCTTCTAAAGCAACAGGTACTACGTTCATTTTTTAATGCAGTTTGTAGTAATTTGTGCATTTATTTTCCCGTGATGATGTGTCGAACATTTAGTTAGTATATATAGTTGAGATTTGGAAAAAATATACAGGGAGATGCAAAATTCAGCTTTGTAGTACAGAAAGTATAAATTGGTTTTCAAAATGTGAAGAAAGTGCAAATATTAACGAATGCCCTGTATGTACTTCTGAATGGCACAGTAACATATTCCTCTTTTATCATTCGTTAACCACAGTATGGTGTGTCAAAGCCACATATAATGGAATCGAATCTGTTTTATTTTGAAAAAACTAAAAATGAGAAACAAACCGTATAGGAGGAATTTTAACGTTTCTTCAAGGGCAAAGGACCTTAGCGCAACCGTACAAAATGGAGGAGTTTCCTCTTCAATTTTAGCTTTATTTCGTCAAAATATGTAAATAAGTTTGGGAGATATGGCGAATAGTATGTAGTATATAGTAACAATGATTAACAATATAATATATATGTAGAATGATATATGCTATATTGTTGAATAGTTGCCTAACAACACATTTATACCCAATAGGAGAGTTTTTTTAAAAAAAATTGAAGAAATTAGTGGTTGAAGCCATACACTTTCCAGTTACAACGAGTGTCACGTGGTCTCATCAGCCGTGAGAGGGTTAACTATTTCTTCTAAAGCAACAGGTACTACGTTCATTTTTTTTTGTGCAGTTTGTAGTAATTTGTGCATTTATTTTCCGCTGATGATGTGTAGAACATTTAGTTAGCATATTTGGTTGAGATTTGGAAAAAATATACAGGGTGATGCAAAATTCAGCTTTGTAGTACAGAAAGTATAAATTGGTTTTCAAAATGTGAAGAAAGTGCATATATTAACGAATGTCCTGCATGTACTTCTGAATGGCACAGTAACATATTCCTCTTTTATCATTCGTTAACCACAGTATGGTGTGTCAAAGCCACATATAATGGAATCGAATCTGTTTTATTTTGAAAAAAACTAAAAAAGAGAAACAAATGTTGTAACAGGAATTTTAACGTTTCTTCAAGCGCAAAGGACGTTTATCGCAACCGTACAAAATGGATAGGTTTGCTCTTCAATTTGAGCTTTATTTCGTCAAAATATGTAAATAAGTTTGGGAGATATGGCGAATAGTATGTAGTATATAGTAACAACGGATAACAATATAATATATATGTAGAATGACATATGCTATATTGTTGAATAGTTGCCTAACAACATATATGTACCAAATAGGAGAGTTTTTTTAAAAAAATTGAAGAAATTAGTGGTTGAAGCCATACATTTTCCAGTTACAACGATTGTCACGTTGTCTCATCAGCCGTGAGAGGGTTAACTATTTCTTCTAAAGCAACAGGTACTACGTTCATTTTTTTTGTGCAGTTTGTAGTAATTTGTGCATTTATTTTCCGCTGATGATGTGTAGAACATTTAGTTAGCATATTTGGTTGAGATTTGGAAAAAATATACAGGGTGATGCAAAATTCAACTTTGTAGTACAGAAAGTATAAATTGGTTTTCAAAATAGGAAGAAAGTGCATATATTAACGACTGCCCTGTATGTACTTCTGAATGGCATAGTAACGTATTCCTCTTTTATCATTCGTTAACCACAGTATGGTGTGTCAAAGCCACATATAATGGAATCGAATCTGTTTTATTTTGAAAAAAACTAAAAAAGAGAAACAAATGTTAGAAGAGTAACTTTAACGTTCCTTCAAGGGCAAAGGACACTTATCGCAACAGGACAAAATGGAGGGGTTTGCTCTTCAATTTTAGCTTTATTTCGTCAAAATATGTAAATAAGTTTGGGAGATATGGCGAATAGTATGTAGTATATAGTAACAATGGATAACAATATAATATATATGTAGAATGACATATGCTATATTGTTGAATAGTTGCCTAACTACATATATATACCAAATAGGAGAGTTTTTAAAAAAAATTGAAGAAATTAGTGGTTGAAGCCATACATTTTCCAGTTACAACGAGTGTCACGTGGTCTCATCAGCCGTGAGAGGGTTAACTATTTCTTCTAAAGCAACAGGTACTACGTTCATTTTTTAATGCAGTTTGTAGTAATTTGTGCATTTATTTTCCCGTGATGATGTGTCGAACATTTAGTTAGTATATTTAGTTGAGATTTGGAAAAAATATACAGGGAGATGCAAAATTCAGCTTTGTAGTACAGAAAGTATAAATTGGTTTTCAAAATGTGAAGAGAGTGCATATATTAACGAATGCCCTGTATGTACTTCTGAATGGCACAGTAACATATTCCTCTTTTATCATTCGTTAACCACAGTATGGTGTGTCAAAGCCACATATAATGGAATCGAATCTGTTTTATTTTGAAAAAACTAAAAATGAGAAACAAACCGTATAGGAGGAATTTTAACGTTTCTTCAAGGGCAAAGGACCTTAGCGCAACCGTACAAAATGGAGGAGTTTCTCTTCAATTTTAGCTTTATTTCGTCAAAATATGTAAATAAGTTTGGGAGATATGGCGAATAGTATGTAGTATATAGTAACAATGATTAACAATATAATATATATGTAGAATGATATATGCTATATTGTTGAATAGTTGCCTAACAACACATTTATACCAAATAGGGGAGTTTTTAAAAAAATTGAAGAAATTAGTGGTTGAAGCCATACATTTTCCAGTTACAACGATTATCACGTTGTCTCATCAGCCGTGAGAGGGTTAACTATTTCTTCTAAAGCAACAGGTACTACGTTCATTTTTTGTGCAGTTTGAAGTAATTTGTGCATTAGTTTCCCATGATGATGTGTAGAACATTTAGTTAGCATATTTGGTTGAGATTTGGAAAAAATATACAGGGTGATGCAAAATTCAGCTTTGTAGTGCAGAAAGTTTAACTTGGTTTTCAAAATGTGAAGAAAGTGCATATATTAACGAATGCCCTGTATGTACTTCTGAATGGCACACTAACATACTCACCTTTTATCATTCGTTAACCATAGTATGGTGTGTCAAAGCCACATATAATGGAATCGAATCTGTTTTATTTTGAAAAAACTAAAAACAGAAACAAACGTTATAAGAGGAATTTTAATGTTTCTTCAAGAGCAAAAACCTTTATTGCAACCGTACAAAATGGATGGGTTTGCTCTTCAATTTTAGCTTTATTTCGTCAAAATATGTAAATAAGTTTGGGAGATATGGCGAATAGTATGTAGTATATAGTAACAATGGATAACAATATAATATATATGTAGAATGACATATGCTATATTGTTGAATAGTTGCCTAACTACATATATATACCAAATAGGAGAGTTTTTAAAAAAAATTGAAGAAATTAGTGGTTGAAGCCATACATTTTCCAGTTACAACGAGTGTCACGTGGTCTCATCAGCCGTGAGAGGGTTAACTATTTCTTCTAAAGCAACAGGTACTACGTTCATTTTTTAATGCAGTTTGTAGTAATTTGTGCATTTATTTTCCCGTGATGATGTGTCGAACATTTAGTTAGTATATATAGTTGAGATTTGGAAAAAATATACAGGGAGATGCAAAATTCAGCTTTGTAGTACAGAAAGTATAAATTGGTTTTCAAAATGTGAAGAAAGTGCAAATATTAACGAATGCCCTGTATGTACTTCTGAATGGCACAGTAACATATTCCTCTTTTATCATTCGTTAACCACAGTATGGTGTGTCAAAGCCACATATAATGGAATCGAATCTGTTTTATTTTGAAAAAACTAAAAATGAGAAACAAACCGTATAGGAGGAATTTTAACGTTTCTTCAAGGGCAAAGGACCTTAGCGCAACCGTACAAAATGGAGGAGTTTCCTCTTCAATTTTAGCTTTATTTCGTCAAAATATGTAAATAAGTTTGGGAGATATGGCGAATAGTATGTAGTATATAGTAACAATGATTAACAATATAATATATATGTAGAATGATATATGCTATATTGTTGAATAGTTGCCTAACAACACATTTATACCCAATAGGAGAGTTTTTTTAAAAAAAATTGAAGAAATTAGTGGTTGAAGCCATACACTTTCCAGTTACAACGAGTGTCACGTGGTCTCATCAGCCGTGAGAGGGTTAACTATTTCTTCTAAAGCAACAGGTACTACGTTCATTTTTTTTTGTGCAGTTTGTAGTAATTTGTGCATTTATTTTCCGCTGATGATGTGTAGAACATTTAGTTAGCATATTTGGTTGAGATTTGGAAAAAATATACAGGGTGATGCAAAATTCAGCTTTGTAGTACAGAAAGTATAAATTGGTTTTCAAAATGTGAAGAAAGTGCATATATTAACGAATGTCCTGCATGTACTTCTGAATGGCACAGTAACATATTCCTCTTTTATCATTCGTTAACCACAGTATGGTGTGTCAAAGCCACATATAATGGAATCGAATCTGTTTTATTTTGAAAAAAACTAAAAAAGAGAAACAAATGTTGTAACAGGAATTTTAACGTTTCTTCAAGCGCAAAGGACGTTTATCGCAACCGTACAAAATGGATAGGTTTGCTCTTCAATTTGAGCTTTATTTCGTCAAAATATGTAAATAAGTTTGGGAGATATGGCGAATAGTATGTAGTATATAGTAACAACGGATAACAATATAATATATATGTAGAATGACATATGCTATATTGTTGAATAGTTGCCTAACAACATATATGTACCAAATAGGAGAGTTTTTTTAAAAAAATTGAAGAAATTAGTGGTTGAAGCCATACATTTTCCAGTTACAACGATTGTCACGTTGTCTCATCAGCCGTGAGAGGGTTAACTATTTCTTCTAAAGCAACAGGTACTACGTTCATTTTTTTTGTGCAGTTTGTAGTAATTTGTGCATTTATTTTCCGCTGATGATGTGTAGAACATTTAGTTAGCATATTTGGTTGAGATTTGGAAAAAATATACAGGGTGATGCAAAATTCAACTTTGTAGTACAGAAAGTATAAATTGGTTTTCAAAATAGGAAGAAAGTGCATATATTAACGACTGCCCTGTATGTACTTCTGAATGGCATAGTAACGTATTCCTCTTTTATCATTCGTTAACCACAGTATGGTGTGTCAAAGCCACATATAATGGAATCGAATCTGTTTTATTTTGAAAAAAACTAAAAAAGAGAAACAAATGTTAGAAGAGTAACTTTAACGTTCCTTCAAGGGCAAAGGACACTTATCGCAACAGGACAAAATGGAGGGGTTTGCTCTTCAATTTTAGCTTTATTTCGTCAAAATATGTAAATAAGTTTGGGAGATATGGCGAATAGTATGTAGTATATAGTAACAATGGATAACAATATAATATATATGTAGAATGACATATGCTATATTGTTGAATAGTTGCCTAACTACATATATATACCAAATAGGAGAGTTTTTAAAAAAAATTGAAGAAATTAGTGGTTGAAGCCATACATTTTCCAGTTACAACGAGTGTCACGTGGTCTCATCAGCCGTGAGAGGGTTAACTATTTCTTCTAAAGCAACAGGTACTACGTTCATTTTTTAATGCAGTTTGTAGTAATTTGTGCATTTATTTTCCCGTGATGATGTGTCGAACATTTAGTTAGTATATTTAGTTGAGATTTGGAAAAAATATACAGGGAGATGCAAAATTCAGCTTTGTAGTACAGAAAGTATAAATTGGTTTTCAAAATGTGAAGAAAGTGCATATATTAACGAATGCCCTGTATGTACTTCTGAATGGCACAGTAACATATTCCTCTTTTATCATTCGTTAACCACAGTATGGTGTGTCAAAGCCACATATAATGGAATCGAATCTGTTTTATTTTGAAAAAACTAAAAATGAGAAACAAACCGTATAGGAGGAATTTTAACGTTTCTTCAAGGGCAAAGGACCTTAGCGCAACCGTACAAAATGGAGGAGTTTCCTCTTCAATTTTAGCTTTATTTCGTCAAAATATGTAAATAAGTTTGGGAGATATGGCGAATAGTATGTAGTATATAGTAACAATGATTAACAATATAATATATATGTAGAATGATATATGCTATATTGTTGAATAGTTGCCTAACAACACATTTATACCAAATAGGGGAGTTTTTAAAAAAATTGAAGAAATTAGTGGTTGAAGCCATACATTTTCCAGTTACAACGATTATCACGTTGTCTCATCAGCCGTGAGAGGGTTAACTATTTCTTCTAAAGCAACAGGTACTACGTTCATTTTTTGTGCAGTTTGAAGTAATTTGTGCATTAGTTTCCCATGATGATGTGTAGAACATTTAGTTAGCATATTTGGTTGAGATTTGGAAAAAATATACAGGGTGATGCAAAATTCAGCTTTGTAGTGCAGAAAGTTTAACTTGGTTTTCAAAATGTGAAGAAAGTGCATATATTAACGAATGCCCTGTATGTACTTCTGAATGGCACACTAACATACTCACCTTTTATCATTCGTTAACCATAGTATGGTGTGTCAAAGCCACATATAATGGAATCGAATCTGTTTTATTTTGAAAAAACTAAAAAACAGAAACAAACGTTATAAGAGGAATTTTAATGTTTCTTCAAGAGCAAAAAACCTTTATTGCAACCGTACAAAATGGATGGGTTTGCTCTTCAATTTTAGCTTTATTTCGTCAAAATATGTAAATAAGTTTGGGAGATATGGCGAATAGCATGTAGTATATAGTAACAATGGATAACAATATAATATATATGTAGAATGACATATGCTATATTGTTGAATAGTTGCCTAACTACATATATATACCAAATAGGAGAGTTTTTTAAAAAAATTGAAGAAATTAGTGGTTGAAGCCATACATTTTCCAGTTACAACGAGTGTCACGTGGTCTCATCAGCCGTGAGAGGGTTAACTATTTCTTCTAAAGCAACAGGTACTACGTTCATTTTTTAATGCAGTTTGTAGTAATTTGTGCATTTATTTTCCCGTGATGATGTGTCGAACATTTAGTTAGTATATATAGTTGAGATTTGGAAAAAATATACAGGGAGATGCAAAATTCAGCTTTGTAGTACAGAAAGTATAAATTGGTTTTCAAAATGTGAAGAAAGTGCAAATATTAACGAATGCCCTGTATGTACTTCTGAATGGCACAGTAACATATTCCTCTTTTATCATTCGTTAACCACAGTATGGTGTGTCAAAGCCACATATAATGGAATCGAATCTGTTTTATTTTGAAAAAACTAAAAATGAGAAACAAACCGTATAGGAGGAATTTTAACGTTTCTTCAAGGGCAAAGGACCTTTATCGCAACCGTACAAAATGGATAGGTTTGCTCTTCAATTTGAGCTTTATTTCGTCAAAATATGTAAATAAGTTTGGGAGATATGGCGAATAGTATGTAGTATATAGTAACAATGGATAACAATATAATATATATGTAGAATGACATATGCTATATTGTTGAATAGTTGCGTAACAACATATATGTACCAAATAGGAGAGTTTTTTAAAAAAAATTGAAGAAATTAGTGGTTGAAGCCATACATTTTCCAGTTACAACGAGTGTCACGTGGTCTCATCAGCCGTGAGAGGGTTAACTATTTCTTCTAAAGCAACAGGTACTACGTTCATTTTTTTTTGTGCAGTTTGTAGTAATTTGTGCATTTATTTTCCGCTGATGATGTGTAGAACATTTAGTTAGCATATTTGGTTGGGATTTGGAAAAAATATACAGGGTGATGCAAAATTCAACTTTGTAGTACAGAAAGTATAAATTGGTTTTCAAAATAGGAAGAAAGTGCATATATTAACGACTGCCCTGTGTGTACTTCTGAATGGCATAGTAACGTATTCCTCTTTTATCATTCGTTAACCACAGTATGGTGTGTCAAAGCCACATATAATGGAATCGAATCTGTTTTATTTTGAAAAAACTAAAAAAGAGAAACAAATGTTAGAAGAGTAACTTTAACGTTCCTTCAAGGGCAAAGGACACTTATCGCAACAGGACAAAATGGAGGGGTTTCCTCTTCAATTTTAGCTTTATTTCGTCAAAATATGTTAATAAGTTTGGGAGATATGGCGAATAGTATGTAGTATATAGTAACAATGGATAACAATATAATATATATGTAGAATGACATATGCTATATTGTTGAATAGTTGCCTAACAACATATATATACCAAATAGGAGAGTTTTTTAAAAAAAATTGAAGAAATTAGTGGTTGAAGCCATACATTTTCCAGTTACAACGAGTGTCACGTGGTCTCATCAGCCGTGAGAGGGTTAACTATTTCTTCTAAAGCAACAGGTACTACGTTCATTTTTTAATGCAGTTTGTAGTAATTTGTGCATTTATTTTCCCGTGATGATGTGTAGAACATTTAGTTAGTATATTTAGTTGAGATTTGGAAAAAATATACAGGGAGATGCAAAATTCAGCTTTGTAGTACAGAAAGCATAAATTGGTTTTCAAAATGTGAAGAAAGTGCATATATTAACGAATGCCCTGTATGTACTTCTGAATGGCACAGTAACATATTCCGCTTTTATCATTCGTTAACCACAGTATGGTGTGTCAAAGCCACATATAATGGAATCGAATCTGTTTTATTTTGAAAAAACTAAAAATGAGAAACAAACCGTATAGGAGGAATTTTAACGTTTCTTCAAGGGCAAAGGACCTTAGCGCAACCGTACAAAATGGAGGGGTTTCCTCTTCAATTTTAGCTTTATTTCGTCAAAATATGTAAATAATTTTGGGGGATATGGCGAATAGTATGTAGTATATAGTAACAATGATTAACAATATAATATATATGTAGAATGACATATGCTATATTGTTGAATAGTTGCCTAACAACTTATATGTACCAAATAGGAGAGTTTTTTTAAAAAAAATTGAAGAAATTAGTGGTTGAAGCCATACATTTTCCAGTTACAACGATTGTCACGTTGTCTCATCAGCCGTGAGAGGGTTAACTATTTCTTCTAAAGCAACAGGTACTACGTTCATTTTTTTTGTGCAGTTTGTAGTAATTTGTGCATTAGTTTCCCATGATGATGTGTAGAACATTTAGTTAGCATATTTGGTTGAGATTTGGAAAAAATATACAGGGTGATGCAAAATTCAGCTTTGTAGTGCAGAAAGTTTAACTTGGTTTTCAAAATATGAAGAAAGTGCATATATTAACGAATGCCCTGTATGTACTTCTGAATGGCACACTAACATACTCCCCTTTTATCATTCGTTAACCATAGTATGGTGTGTCAAAGCCACATATAATGGAATCGAATCTGTTTTATTTTGAAAAAAACTAAAAAACAGAAACAAACCTTATAAGAGGAATTTTAATGTTTCTTCAAGGGCAAAGGACCTTTATCGCAACCGTACAAAATGGATGGGTTTGCTCTTCAATTTTAGCTTTATTTCGTCAAAATATGTAAATAAGTTTGGGAGATATGGCGAATAGTATGTAGTATATAGTAACAATGTATAACAATATAATATATATGTAGAATGACATATGCTATATTGTTGAATAGTTGCCTAACAACATATATATACCAAATAGGAGAGTTTTTAAAAAAATTGAAGAAATTAGTGGTTGAAGCCATACATTTTCCAGTTACAACGAGTGTCACGTGGTCTCATCAGCCGTGAGAGGGTTAACTATTTCTTCTAAAGCAACAGGTACTACGTTCATTTTTTAATGCAGTTTGTAGGAATTTGTGCATTTATTTTCCGCTGATGATGTGTAGAAAATTTAGTTAGCATATTTGGTTGAGATTTGGAAAAAATATACAGGGTGATGCAAAATTCAGCTTTGTAGTACAGAAAGTATAAATTGGTTTTCAAAATGTGAAGAAAGTGCATATATTAACGAATGTCCTGCATGTACTTCTGAATGGCACAGTAACATATTCCTCTTTTAATATTCGTTAACCACAGTATGGTGTGTCAAAGCCACATATAATGGAATCGAATCTGTTTTATTTTGAAAAAAACTAAAAAAGAGAAACAAACGTTGTAACAGGAATTTTAACGTTTCTTCAAGCGCAATGGACGTTTATCGCAACCATACAAAATGGATAGGTTTGCTCTTCAATTTGAGCTTTATTTCGTCAAAATATGTAAATAAGTTTGGGAGATATGGCGAATAGTATGTAGTATATAGTAACAACGGATAACAATATAATATATATGTAGAATGACATATGCTATATTGTTGAATAGTTGCCTAACAACATATATGTACCAAATAGGAGAGTTTTTTTAAAAAAATTGAAGAAATTAGTGGTTGAAGCCATACATTTTCCAGTTACAACGAGTGTCACGTGGTCTCATCAGCCGTGAGAGGGTTAACTATTTCTTCTAAAGCAACAGGTACTACGTTCATTTTTTTTGTGCAGTTTGTAGTAATTTGTGCATTTATTTTCCGCTGATGATGTGTAGAACATTTAGTTAGCATATTTGGTTGAGATTTGGAAAAAATATACAGGGTGATGCAAAATTCAACTTTGTAGTACAGAAAGTATAAATTGGTTTTCAAAATAGGAAGAAAGTGCATATATTAACGACTGCCCTGTATGTACTTCTGAATGGCATAGTAACGTATTCCTCTTTTATCATTCGTTAACCACAGTATGGTGTGTCAAAGCCACATATAATGGAATCGAATCTGTTTTATTTTGAAAAAACTAAAAAAGAGAAACAAATGTTAGAAGAGTAACTTTAACGTTCCTTCAAGGGCAAAGGACACTTATCGCAACAGGACAAAATGGAGGGGTTTGCTCTTCAATTTTAGCTTTATTTCGTCAAAATATGTAAATAAGTTTGGGAGATATGGCGAATAGTATGTAGTATATAGTAATAATGGATAACAATATAATATATATGTAGAATGACATATGCTATATTGTTGAATAGTTGCCTAACAACATATATGTACCAAATAGGAGAGTTTTTTAAAAAAAAATTGAAGAAATTAGTGGTTGAAGCCATACATTTTCCAGTTACAACGAGTGTCACGTGGTCTCATCAGCCGTGAGAGGGTTAACTATTTCTTCTAAAGCAACAGGTACTACGTTCATTTTTTTTGTGCAGTTTGTAGTAATTTGTGCATTTATTTTCCGCTGATGATGTGTAGAACATTTAGTTAGCATATTTGGTTGAGATTTGGAAAAAATATACAGGGTGATGCAAAATTCAACTTTGTAGTACAGAAAGTATAAATTGGTTTTCAAAATAGGAAGAAAGTCCATATATTAACGACTGCCCTGTATGTACTTCTGAATGGCACAGTAACATATTCCTCTTTTATCATTCGTTAACCACAGTATGGTGTGTCAAAGCCACATATAATGGAATCGAATCTGTTTTATTTTGAAAAAAAACTAAAAAAGAGAAACAAACGTTGTAACAGGAATTTTAACGTTCCTTCAAGGGCAAAGGACACTTATCGCAACAGGACAAAATGGAGGGGTTTCCTCTTCAATTTTAGCTTTATTTCGTCAAAATATGTAAATAAGTTTGGGAGATATGGCGAATAGTATGTAGTATATAGTAACAATGGATAACAATATAATATATATGTAGAATGACATATGCTATATTGTTGAATAGTTGCCTAACAACATATATATACCAAATAAGAGAGTTTTTAAAAAAAATTGAAGAAATTAGTGGTTGAAGCCATACATTTTCCAGTTACAACGAGTGTCACGTGGTCTCATCAGCTGTGAGAGGGTTAACTATTTCTTCTAAAGCAACAGGTACTACGTTCATTTTTTAATGCAGTTTGTAGTAATTTGTGCATTTATTTTCCCGTGATGATGTGTAGAACATTTAGTTAGTATATTTAGTTGAGATTTGGAAAAAAATATACAGGGAGATGCAAAATTCAGCTTTGTAGTACAGAAAGTATAAATTGGTTTTCAAAATGTGAAGAAAGTGCATATATTAACGAATGCCCTGTATGTACTTCTGAATGGCACAGTAACATATTCCTCTTTTATCATTCGTTAACCACAGTATCGTGTGTCAAAGCCACATATAATGGAATCGAATCTGTTTTATTTTGAAAAAACTAAAAATGAGAAACAAACCGTATAGGAGGAATTTTAACGTTTCTTCAAGGGCAAAGGACCTTAGCGCAACCGTACAAAATGGAGGGGTTTCCTCTTCAATTTTAGCTTTATTTCGTCAAAATATGTAAATAACTTTGGGAGATATGGCGAATAGTATGTAGTATATAGTAACAATGATTAACAATATAATATATATGTAGAATGACATATGCTATATTGTTGAATAGTTGCCTAACAACATATATATACCAAATAGGAGAGTTTTTAAAAAAATTGAAGAAATTAGTGGTTGAAGCCATACATTTTCCAGTTACAACGAGTGTCACGTGGTCTCATCAGCCGTGAGAGGGTTAACAATTTTTTCTAGAGCAACAGGTTCTACGTTCATTTTTTAATGCAGTTTTTAGGAATTTGTGCATTTATTTTCCGCTGATGATGTGTAGAACATTTAGTTAGCATATTTGGTTGAGATTTGGAAAAAATATACAGGGTGATGCAAAATTCAGCTTTGTAGTACAGAAAGTATAAATTGGTTTTCAAAATGTGAAGAAAGTGCATATATTAACGAATGTCCTGTATGTACTTCTGAATGGCACAGTAACATATTCCTCTTTTATCATTCGTTAACCACAGTATGGTGTGTCAAAGCCACATATAATGGAATCGAATCTGTTTTATTTTGAAAAAAACTAAAAAAGAGAAACAAACGTTGTAACAGGAATTTTAACGTTTCTTCAAGCGCAAAGGACGCTTATCGCAACCATACAAATGGATAGGTTTGCTCTTCAATTTGAGCTTTAATTCGTCAAAATATGTAAATAAGTTTGGGAGATATGGCGAATAGTATGTAGTATATAGTAACAACGGATAATAATATAATATATATGTAGAATGACATATGCTATATTGTTGAATAGTTGCCTAACAACATATATGTACCAAATAGGAGAGTTTTTTAAAAAAAATTGAAGAAATTAGTGGTTGAAGCCATACATTTTCCAGTTACAACGAGTGTCACGTGGTCTCATCAGCCGTGAGAGGGTTAACTATTTCTTCTAAAGCAACAGGTACTACGTTCATTTGTTTTGTGCAGTTTGTAGTAATTTGTGCATTTATTTTCCGCTGATGATGTGTAGAACGTTTAGTTAGCATATTTGGTTGAGATTTGGAAAAAATATACAATGTGATGCAAAATTCAACTTTGTAGTACAGAAAGTATAAATTGGTTTTCAAAATAGGAAGAAAGTGCATATATTAACGACTGCCCTGTATGTACTTCTGAATGGCATAGTAACGTATTCCTCTTTTATCATTCGTTAACCACAGTATGGTGTGTCAAAGCCACATATAATGGAATCGAATCTGTTTTATTTTGAAAAAACTAAAAAAGAGAAACAAATGTTAGAAGAGTAACTTTAACGTTCCTTCAAGGGCAAAGGACACTTATCGCAACAGGACAAAATGGAGGGGTTTGCTCTTCAATTTTAGCTTTATTTCGTCAAAATATGTAAATAAGTTTGGGAGATATGGCGAATAGTATGTAGTATATAGTAACAATGGATAACAATATAATATATATGTAGAATGACATATGCTATATTGTTGAATAGTTGCCTAACAACATATATATACCAAATAGGAGAGTTTTTAAAAAAAATTGAAGAAATTAGTGGTTGAAGCCATACATTTTCCAGTTACAACGAGTGTCACGTGGTCTCATCAGCCGTGAGAGGGTTAACTATTTCTTCTAAAGCAACAGGTACTACGTTCATTTTTTAATGCAGTTTGTAGTAATTTGTGCATTTATTTTCCCGTGATGATGTGTCGAACATTTAGTTAGTATATTTAGTTGAGATTTGGAAAAAATATACAGGGAGATGCAAAATTCAGCTTTGTAGTACAGAAAGTATAAATTGGTTTTCAAAATGTGAAGAAAGTGCATATATTAACGAATGCCCTGTATGTACTTCTGAATGGCACAGTAACATATTCCTCTTTTATCATTCGTTAACCACAGTATGGTGTGTCAAAGCCACATATAATGGAATCGAATCTGTTTTATTTTGAAAAAACTAAAAATGAGAAACAAACCGTATAGGAGGAATTTTAACGTTTCTTCAAGGGCAAAGGACCTTAGCGCAACCGTACAAAATGGAGGAGTTTCCTCTTCAATTTTAGCTTTATTTCGTCAAAATATGTAAATAAGTTTGGGAGATATGGCGAATAGTATGTAGTATATAGTAACAATGATTAACAATATAATATATATGTAGAATGATATATGCTATATTGTTGAATAGTTGCCTAACAACACATTTATACCAAATAGGGGAGTTTTTAAAAAAATTGAAGAAATTAGTGGTTGAAGCCATACATTTTCCAGTTACAACGATTGTCACGTTGTCTCATCAGCCGTGAGAGGGTTAACTATTTCTTCTAAAGCAACAGGTACTACGTTCATTTTTTGTGCAGTTTGTAGTAATTTGTGCATTAGTTTCCCATGATGATGTGTAGAACATTTAGTTAGCATATTTGGTTGAGATTTGGAAAAAATATACAGGGTGATGCAAAATTCAGCTTTGTAGTGCAGAAAGTTTAACTTGGTTTTCAAAATGTGAAGAAAGTGCATATATTAACGAATGCCCTGTATGTACTTCTGAATGGCACACTAACATACTCCCCTTTTATCATTCGTTAACCACAGTATGGTGTGTCAAAGCCACATATAATGGAATCGAATCTGTTTTATTTTGAAAAAACTAAAAAACAGAAACAAACGTTATAAGAGGAATTTTAATGTTTCTTCAAGAGCAAAGGACCTTTATCGCAACCGTACAAAATGGATGGGTTTGCTCTTCAATTTTAGCTTTATTTCGTCAAAATATGTAAATAAGTTTGGGAGATATGGCTAATAGTATGTAGTATATAGTAACAATGTATAACAATATAATATATATGTAGAATGACATATGCTATATTGTTGAATAGTTGCCTAACAACATATATGTACCAAATAGGAGAGTTTTTTTAAAAAAAATTGAAGAAATTAGTGGTTGAAGCCATACATTTTCCAGTTACAACGAGTGTCACGTGGTCTCATCAGCCGTGAGAGGGTTAACTATTTCTTCTAAAGCAACAGGTACTACGTTCATTTTTTAATGCAGTTTGTAGGAATTTGTGCATTTATTTTCCGCTGATGATGTGTAGAACATTTAGTTAGCATATTTGGTTGAGATTTGGAAAAAATATACAGGGTGATGCAAAATTCGGCTTTGTAGTACAGAAAGTATAAATTGGTTTTCAAAATGTGAAGAAAGTGCATATATTAACGAATGTCCTGTATGTACTTCTGAATGGCACAGTAACATATTCCTCTTTTATCATTCGTTAACCACAGTATGGTGTGTCAAAGCCACATATAATGGAATCGAATCTGTTTTATTTTGAAAAAAAAACTAAAAAAGAGAAACAAACGTTGTAACAGGAATTTTAGCGTTTCTTCAAGGGCAAAGGACCTTTATCGCAACCGTACAAAATGGATAGGTTTGCTCTTCAATTTGAGCTTTATTTCATCAAAATATGTAAATAAGTTTGGGAGATATGGCGAATAGTATGTAGTATATAGTAACAATGGATAACAATATAATATATATGTAGAATGACATATGCTATATTGTTGAATAGTTGCCTAACAACATATATGTACCAAATAGGAGAGTTTTTTAAAAAAAATTGAAGAAATTAGTGGTTGAAGCCATACATTTTCCAGTTACAACGAGTGTCACGTGGTCTCATCAGCCGTGAGAGGGTTAACTATTTCTTCTAAAGCAACAGGTACTACGTTCATTTTTTTTTTGTGCAGTTTGTAGTAATTTGTGCATTTATTTTCCGCTGATGATGTGTAGAACATTTAGTTAGCATATTTGGTTGAGATTTGGAAAAAATATACAGGGTGATGCAAAATTCAACTTTGTAGTACAGAAAGTATAAATTGGTTTTCAAAATAGGAAGAAAGTGCATATATTAACGACTGCCCTGTATGTACTTCTGAATGGCATAGTAACGTATTCCTCTTTTATCATTCGTTAACCACAGTATGGTGTGTCAAAGCCACATATAATGGAATCGAATCTGTTTTATTTTGAAAAAACTAAAAAAGAGAAACAAACGTTATAAGATGAATTTTAACGTTTCTTCAAGGGCAAAGGACCCTTATTGCAACAGGACAAAATGGAGGGGTTTCCTCTTCAATTTTAGCTTTATTTCGTCAAAATATGTAAATAAGTTTGGGAGATATGGCGAATAGTATGTAGTATATAGTAACAATGATTAACAATATAATATATATGTAGAATGACATATGCTATATTGTTGAATAGTTGCCTAACAACATATATATACCAAATAGGAGAGTTTTCAAAAAAAAAGGAAGAAATTAGTGGTTGAAGCCATACATTTTCCAGTTACAACGAGTGTCACGTGGTCTCATCAGCCGTGAGAGGGTTAACTATTTCTTCTAAAGCAACAGGTACTACGTTCATTTTTTAATGCAGTTTGTAGTAATTTGTGCATTTATTTTCCCGTGATGATGTGTAGAACATTTAGTTAGTACATTTAGTTGAGATTTGGAAAAAATATACAGGGTGATGCAAAATTCAGCTTTGTAGTACAGAAAGTATAAATTGGTTTTCAAAATGTGAAGAAAGTGCATATATTAACGAATGCCTTGTATGTACTTCAGAATGGCACACTAACATATTCCTCTTTTATCATTCGTTAACCACAGTATGGTGTGTCAAAGCCACATATAATGGAATCGAATCTGTTTTATTTTGAAAAAACTAAAAATGAGAAACAAACCGTATAGGAGGAATTTTACGTTTCTTCAAGGGCAAAGGACCTTAGCGCAACCGTACAAAATGGAGGGGTTTCCTCTTCAATTTTAGCTTTATTTCGTCAAAATATGTAAATAAGTTTGGGAGATATGGCGAATAGTATGTAGTATATAGTAACAATGATTAACAATATAATATATATGTAGAATGACATATGCTATATTGTTGAATAGTTGCCTAACAGCATATATATACCAAATAGGAGAGTTTTTAAAAAAATTGAAGAAATTAGTGGTTGAAGCCATACATTTTCCAGTTACAACGAGTGTCACGTGGTCTCATCAGCCGTGAGAGGGTTAACTATTTCTTCTAAAGCAACAGGTACTACGTTCATTTTTTTTGTGCAGTTTGTAGTAATTTGTGCATTTATTTTCCGCTGATGATGTGTAGAACATTTAGTTAGCATATTTGGTTGAGATTTGGAAAAAATATACAGGGTGATGCAAAATTCAGCTTTGTAGTACAGAAAGTATAAATTGGTTTTCAAAGTGTGAAGAAAGTGCATATATTAACGAATGTCCTGTATGTACTTCTGAATGGCACAGTAACATATTCCTCTTTTATCATTCGTTAACCACAGTATGGTGTGTCAAAGCCACATATAATGGAATCGAATCTGTTTTATTTTGAAAAAAAACTAAAAAAGAGAAACAAACGTTGTAACAGGAATTTTAACGTTTCTTCAAGCGCAAAGGACCTTTATCGCAACCGTACAAAATGGATAGGTTTGCTCTTCAATTTAGCTTTATTTCGTCAAAATATGTAAATAAGTTTGGGAGATATGGCGAATAGTATGTAGTATATAGTAACAATGATTAACAATATAATATATATGTAGAATGACATATGCTATATTGTTGAATAGTTGCCTAACAACATATATATACCAAATAGGAGAGTTTTTAAAAAAATTGAAGAAATTAGTGGTTGAAGCCATACATTTTCCAGTTACAACGAGTGTCACGTGGTCTCATCAGCCGTGAGAGGGTTAACAATTTTTTCTAGAGCAACAGGTTCTACGTTCATTTTTTAATGCAGTTTTTAGGAATTTGTGCATTTATTTTCCGCTGATGATGTGTAGAACATTTAGTTAGCATATTTGGTTGAGATTTGGAAAAAATATACAGGGTGATGCAAAATTCAGCTTTGTAGTACAGAAAGTATAAATTGGTTTTCAAAATGTGAAGAAAGTGCATATATTAACGAATGTCCTGTATGTACTTCTGAATGGCACAGTAACATATTCCTCTTTTATCATTCGTTAACCACAGTATGGTGTGTCAAAGCCACATATAATGGAATCGAATCTGTTTTATTTTGAAAAAAACTAAAAAAGAGAAACAAACGTTGTAACAGGAATTTTAACGTTTCTTCAAGCGCAAAGGACGTTTATCGCAACCATACAAAATGGATAGGTTTGCTCTTCAATTTGAGCTTTAATTCGTCAAAATATGTAAATAAGTTTGGGAGATATGGCGAATAGTATGTAGTATATAGTAACAACGGATAACAATATAATATATATGTAGAATGACATATGCTATATTGTTGAATAGTTGCCTAACAACATATATGTACCAAATAGGAGAGTTTTTTAAAAAAAATTGAAGAAATTAGTGGTTGAAGCCATACATTTTCCAGTTACAACGAGTGTCACGTGGTCTCATCAGCCGTGAGAGGGTTAACTATTTCTTCTAAAGCAACAGGTACTACGTTCATTTGTTTTGTGCAGTTTGTAGTAATTTGTGCATTTATTTTCCGCTGATGATGTGTAGAACGTTTAGTTAGCATATTTGGTTGAGATTTGGAAAAAATATACAATGTGATGCAAAATTCAACTTTGTAGTACAGAAAGTATAAATTGGTTTTCAAAATAGGAAGAAAGTGCATATATTAACGACTGCCCTGTATGTACTTCTGAATGGCATAGTAACGTATTCCTCTTTTATCATTCGTTAACCACAGTATGGTGTGTCAAAGCCACATATAATGGAATCGAATCTGTTTTATTTTGAAAAAACTAAAAAAGAGAAACAAATGTTAGAAGAGTAACTTTAACGTTCCTTCAAGGGCAAAGGACACTTATCGCAACAGGACAAAATGGAGGGGTTTGCTCTTCAATTTTAGCTTTATTTCGTCAAAATATGTAAATAAGTTTGGGAGATATGGCGAATAGTATGTAGTATATAGTAACAATGGATAACAATATAATATATATGTAGAATGACATATGCTATATTGTTGAATAGTTGCCTAACAACATATATATACCAAATAGGAGAGTTTTTAAAAAAAATTGAAGAAATTAGTGGTTGAAGCCATACATTTTCCAGTTACAACGAGTGTCACGTGGTCTCATCAGCCGTGAGAGGGTTAACTATTTCTTCTAAAGCAACAGGTACTACGTTCATTTTTTGTGCAGTTTGTAGTAATTTGTGCATTAGTTTCCCATGATGATGTGTAGAACATTTAGTTAGCATATTTGGTTGAGATTTGGAAAAAATATACAGGGTGATGCAAAATTCAGCTTTGTAGTGCAGAAAGTTTAACTTGGTTTTCAAAATGTGAAGAAAGTGCATATATTAACGAATGCCCTGTATGTACTTCTGAATGGCACACTAACATACTCCCCTTTTATCATTCGTTAACCACAGTATGGTGTGTCAAAGCCACATATAATGGAATCGAATCTGTTTTATTTTGAAAAAACTAAAAAACAGAAACAAACGTTATAAGAGGAATTTTAATGTTTCTTCAAGAGCAAAGGACCTTTATCGCAACCGTACAAAATGGATGGGTTTGCTCTTCAATTTTAGCTTTATTTCGTCAAAATATGTAAATAAGTTTGGGAGATATGGCTAATAGTATGTAGTATATAGTAACAATGTATAACAATATAATATATATGTAGAATGACATATGCTATATTGTTGAATAGTTGCCTAACAACATATATGTACCAAATAGGAGAGTTTTTTTAAAAAAAATTGAAGAAATTAGTGGTTGAAGCCATACATTTTCCAGTTACAACGAGTGTCACGTGGTCTCATCAGCCGTGAGAGGGTTAACTATTTCTTCTAAAGCAACAGGTACTACGTTCATTTTTTAATGCAGTTTGTAGGAATTTGTGCATTTATTTTCCGCTGATGATGTGTAGAACATTTAGTTAGCATATTTGGTTGAGATTTGGAAAAAATATACAGGGTGATGCAAAATTCGGCTTTGTAGTACAGAAAGTATAAATTGGTTTTCAAAATGTGAAGAAAGTGCATATATTAACGAATGTCCTGTATGTACTTCTGAATGGCACAGTAACATATTCCTCTTTTATCATTCGTTAACCACAGTATGGTGTGTCAAAGCCACATATAATGGAATCGAATCTGTTTTATTTTGAAAAAAAAACTAAAAAAGAGAAACAAACGTTGTAACAGGAATTTTAGCGTTTCTTCAAGGGCAAAGGACCTTTATCGCAACCGTACAAAATGGATAGGTTTGCTCTTCAATTTGAGCTTTATTTCATCAAAATATGTAAATAAGTTTGGGAGATATGGCGAATAGTATGTAGTATATAGTAACAATGGATAACAATATAATATATATGTAGAATGACATATGCTATATTGTTGAATAGTTGCCTAACAACATATATGTACCAAATAGGAGAGTTTTTTAAAAAAAATTGAAGAAATTAGTGGTTGAAGCCATATATTTTCCAGTTACAACGAGTGTCACGTGGTCTCATCAGCCGTGAGAGGGTTAACTATTTCTTCTAAAGCAACAGGTACTACGTTCATTTTTTTTTGTGCAGTTTGTAGTAATTTGTGCATTTATTTTCCGCTGATGATGTGTAGAACATTTAGTTAGCATATTTGGTTGAGATTTGGAAAAAATATACAGGGTGATGCAAAATTCAACTTTGTAGTACAGAAAGTATAAATTGGTTTTCAAAATAGGAAGAAAGTGCATATATTAACGACTGCCCTGTATGTACTTCTGAATGGCATAGTAACGTATTCCTCTTTTATCATTCGTTAACCACAGTATGGTGTGTCAAAGCCACATATAATGGAATCGAATCTGTTTTATTTTGAAAAAACTAAAAAAGAGAAACAAACGTTGTAACAGGAATTTTAACGTTTCTTCAAGGGCAAAGGACCCTTATTGCAACAGGACAAAATGGAGGGGTTTCCTCTTCAATTTTAGCTTTATTTCGTCAAAATATGTAAATAAGTTTGGGAGATATGGCGAATAGTATGTAGTATATAGTAACAATGATTAACAATATAATATATATGTAGAATGACATATGCTATATTGTTGAATAGTTGCCTAACAACATATATATACCAAATAGGAGAGTTTTTAAAAAAAATGAAGAAATTAGTGGTTGAAGCCATACATTTTCCAGTTACAACGAGTGTCACGTGGTCTCATCAGCCGTGAGAGGGTTAACTATTTCTTCTAAAGCAACAGGTACTACGTTCATTTTTTAATGCAGTTTGTAGTAATTTGTGCATTTATTTTCCCGTGATGATGTGTAGAACATTTAGTTAGTACATTTAGTTGAGATTTGGAAAAAATATACAGGGTGATGCAAAATTCAGCTTTGTAGTACAGAAAGTATAAATTGGTTTTCAAAATGTGAAGAAAGTGCATATATTAACGAATGCCTTGTATGTACTTCTGAATGGCACACTAACATATTCCTCTTTTATCATTCGTTAACCACAGTATGGTGTGTCAAAGCCACATATAATGGAATCGAATCTGTTTTATTTTGAAAAAACCAAAAATGAGAAACAAACCGTATAGGAGGAATTTTACGTTTCTTCAAGGGCAAAGGACCTTAGCGCAACCGTACAAAATGGAGGGGTTTCCTCTTCAATTTTAGCTTTATTTCGTCAAAATATGTAAATAAGTTTGGGAGATATGGCGAATAGTATGTAGTATATAGTAACAATGATTAACAATATAATATATATGTAGAATGACATATGCTATATTGTTGAATAGTTGCCTAACAGCATATATATACCAAATAGGAGAGTTTTTAAAAAAATTGAAGAAATTAGTGGTTGAAGCCATACATTTTCCAGTTACAACGAGTGTCACGTGGTCTCATCAGCCGTGAGAGGGTTAACTATTTCTTCTAAAGCAACAGGTACTACGTTCATTCTTTTTGTGCAGTTTGTAGTAATTTGTGCATTTATTTTCCGCTGATGATGTGTAGAACATTTAGTTAGCATATTTGGTTGAGATTTGGAAAAAATATACAGGGTGATGCAAAATTCAGCTTTGTAGTACAGAAAGTATAAATTGGTTTTCAAAGTGTGAAGAAAGTGCATATATTAACGAATGTCCTGTATGTACTTCTGAATGGCACAGTAACATATTCCTCTTTTATCATTCGTTAACCACAGTATGGTGTGTCAAAGCCACATATAATGGAATCGAATCTGTTTTATTTTGAAAAAAAACTAAAAAAGAGAAACAAACGTTGTAACAGGAATTTTAACGTTTCTTCAAGCGCAAAGGACCTTTATCGCAACCGTACAAAATGGATAGGTTTGCTCTTCAATTTAGCTTTATTTCGTCAAAATATGTAAATAAGTTTGGGAGATATGGCGAATAGTATGTAGTATATAGTAACAATGATTAACAATATAATATATATGTAGAATGACATATGCTATATTGTTGAATAGTTGCCTAACAACATATATATACCAAATAGGAGAGTTTTTAAAAAAATTGAAGAAATTAGTGGTTGAAGCCATACATTTTCCAGTTACAACGAGTGTCACGTGGTCTCATCAGCCGTGAGAGGGTTAACAATTTTTTCTAGAGCAACAGGTTCTACGTTCATTTTTTAATGCAGTTTTTAGGAATTTGTGCATTTATTTTCCGCTGATGATGTGTAGAACATTTAGTTAGCATATTTGGTTGAGATTTGGAAAAAATATACAGGGTGATGCAAAATTCAGCTTTGTAGTACAGAAAGTATAAATTGGTTTTCAAAATGTGAAGAAAGTGCATATATTAACGAATGTCCTGTATGTACTTCTGAATGGCACAGTAACATATTCCTCTTTTATCATTCGTTAACCACAGTATGGTGTGTCAAAGCCACATATAATGGAATCGAATCTGTTTTATTTTGAAAAAAACTAAAAAAGAGAAACAAACGTTGTAACAGGAATTTTAACGTTTCTTCAAGCGCAAAGGACGTTTATCGCAACCATACAAAATGGATAGGTTTGCTCTTCAATTTGAGCTTTAATTCGTCAAAATATGTAAATAAGTTTGGGAGATATGGCGAATAGTATGTAGTATATAGTAACAACGGATAACAATATAATATATATGTAGAATGACATATGCTATATTGTTGAATAGTTGCCTAACAACATATATGTACCAAATAGGAGAGTTTTTTAAAAAAAATTGAAGAAATTAGTGGTTGAAGCCATACATTTTCCAGTTACAACGAGTGTCACGTGGTCTCATCAGCCGTGAGAGGGTTAACTATTTCTTCTAAAGCAACAGGTACTACGTTCATTTGTTTTGTGCAGTTTGTAGTAATTTGTGCATTTATTTTCCGCTGATGATGTGTAGAACGTTTAGTTAGCATATTTGGTTGAGATTTGGAAAAAATATACAATGTGATGCAAAATTCAACTTTGTAGTACAGAAAGTATAAATTGGTTTTCAAAATAGGAAGAAAGTGCATATATTAACGACTGCCCTGTATGTACTTCTGAATGGCATAGTAACGTATTCCTCTTTTATCATTCGTTAACCACAGTATGGTGTGTCAAAGCCACATATAATGGAATCGAATCTGTTTTATTTTGAAAAAACTAAAAAAGAGAAACAAATGTTAGAAGAGTAACTTTAACGTTCCTTCAAGGGCAAAGGACACTTATCGCAACAGGACAAAATGGAGGGGTTTGCTCTTCAATTTTAGCTTTATTTCGTCAAAATATGTAAATAAGTTTGGGAGATATGGCGAATAGTATGTAGTATATAGTAACAATGGATAACAATATAATATATATGTAGAATGACATATGCTATATTGTTGAATAGTTGCCTAACAACATATATATACCAAATAGGAGAGTTTTTAAAAAAAATTGAAGAAATTAGTGGTTGAAGCCATACATTTTCCAGTTACAACGAGTGTCACGTGGTCTCATCAGCCGTGAGAGGGTTAACTATTTCTTCTAAAGCAACAGGTACTACGTTCATTTTTTAATGCAGTTTGTAGTAATTTGTGCATTTATTTTCCCGTGATGATGTGTCGAACATTTAGTTAGTATATTTAGTTGAGATTTGGAAAAAATATACAGGGAGATGCAAAATTCAGCTTTGTAGTACAGAAAGTATAAATTGGTTTTCAAAATGTGAAGAAAGTGCATATATTAACGAATGCCCTGTATGTACTTCTGAATGGCACAGTAACATATTCCTCTTTTATCATTCGTTAACCACAGTATGGTGTGTCAAAGCCACATATAATGGAATCGAATCTGTTTTATTTTGAAAAAACTAAAAATGAGAAACAAACCGTATAGGAGGAATTTTACGTTTCTTCAAGGGCAAAGGACCTTAGCGCAACCGTACAAAATGGAGGGGTTTCCTCTTCAATTTTAGCTTTATTTCGTCAAAATATGTAAATAAGTTTGGGAGATATGGCTAATAGTATGTAGTATATAGTAACAATGTATAACAATATAATATATATGTAGAATGACATATGCTATATTGTTGAATAGTTGCCTAACAACATATATGTACCAAATAGGAGAGTTTTTTAAAAAAAAATTGAAGAAATTAGTGGTTGAAGCCATACATTTTCCAGTTACAACGAGTGTCACGTGGTCTCATCAGCCGTGAGAGGGTTAACTATTTCTTCTAAAGCAACAGGTACTACGTTCATTTTTTAATGCAGTTTGTAGGAATTTGTGCATTTATTTTCCGCTGATGATGTGTAGAACATTTAGTTAGCATATTTGGTTGAGATTTGGAAAAAATATACAGGGTGATGCAAAATTCGGCTTTGTAGTACAGAAAGTATAAATTGGTTTTCAAAATGTGAAGAAAGTGCATATATTAACGAATGTCCTGTATGTACTTCTGAATGGCACAGTAACATATTCCTCTTTTATCATTCGTTAACCACAGTATGGTGTGTCAAAGCCACATATAATGGAATCGAATCTGTTTTATTTTGAAAAAAAAAACTAAAAAAGAGAAACAAACGTTGTAACAGGAATTTTAGCGTTTCTTCAAGGGCAAAGGACCTTTATCGCAACCGTACAAAATGGATAGGTTTGCTCTTCAATTTGAGCTTTATTTCATCAAAATATGTAAATAAGTTTGGGAGATATGGCGAATAGTATGTAGTATATAGTAACAATGGATAACAATATAATATATATGTAGAATGACATATGCTATATTGTTGAATAGTTGCCTAACAACATATATGTACCAAATAGGAGAGTTTTTTAAAAAAAATTGAAGAAATTAGTGGTTGAAGCCATACATTTTCCAGTTACAACGAGTGTCACGTGGTCTCATCAGCCGTGAGAGGGTTAACTATTTCTTCTAAAGCAACAGGTACTACGTTCATTTTTTTTTTGTGCAGTTTGTAGTAATTTGTGCATTTATTTTCCGCTGATGATGTGTAGAACATTTAGTTAGCATATTTGGTTGAGATTTGGAAAAAATATACAGGGTGATGCAAAATTCAACTTTGTAGTACAGAAAGTATAAATTGGTTTTCAAAATAGGAAGAAAGTGCATATATTAACGACTGCCCTGTATGTACTTCTGAATGGCATAGTAACGTATTCCTCTTTTATCATTCGTTAACCACAGTATGGTGTGTCAAAGCCACATATAATGGAATCGAATCTGTTTTATTTTGAAAAAACTAAAAAAGAGAAACAAACGTTATAAGATGAATTTTAACGTTTCTTCAAGGGCAAAGGACACTTATTGCAACAGGACAAAATGGAGGGGTTTCCTCTTCAATTTTAGCTTTATTTCGTCAAAATATGTAAATAAGTTTGGGAGATATGGCGAATAGTATGTAGTATATAGTAACAATGATTAACAATATAATATATATGTAGAATGACATATGCTATATTGTTGAATAGTTGCCTAACAACATATATATACCAAATAGGAGAGTTTTTAAAAAAAATGAAGAAATTAGTGGTTGAAGCCATACATTTTCCAGTTACAACGAGTGTCACGTGGTCTCATCAGCCGTGAGAGGGTTAACTATTTCTTCTAAAGCAACAGGTACTACGTTCATTTTTTAATGCAGTTTGTAGTAATTTGTGCATTTATTTTCCCGTGATGATGTGTAGAACATTTAGTTAGTACATTTAGTTGAGATTTGGAAAAAATATACAGGGTGATGCAAAATTCAGCTTTGTAGTACAGAAAGTATAAATTGGTTTTCAAAATGTGAAGAAAGTGCATATATTAACGAATGCCCTGTATGTACTTCTGAATGGCACACTAACATATTCCTCTTTTATCATTCGTTAACCACAGTATGGTGTGTCAAAGCCACATATAATGGAATCGAATCTGTTTTATTTTGAAAAAACTAAAAATGAGAAACAAACCGTATAGGAGGAATTTTACGTTTCTTCAAGGGCAAAGGACCTTAGCGCAACCGTACAAAATGGAGGGGTTTCCTCTTCAATTTTAGCTTTATTTCGTCAAAATATGTAAATAAGTTTGGGAGATATGGCGAATAGTATGTAGTATATAGTAACAATGATTAACAATATAATATATATGTAGAATGACATATGCTATATTGTTGAATAGTTGCCTAAC
The DNA here is from genome assembly GCF_964235325.1 of Thermobia domestica. Lineage (NCBI taxonomy): Eukaryota > Metazoa > Arthropoda > Insecta > Zygentoma > Lepismatidae > Thermobia > Thermobia domestica. The sequence continues at coordinate 125,581 of NW_027656042.1, forward strand.
AGCATATATATACCAAATAGGAGAGTTTTTAAAAAAATTGAAGAAATTAGTGGTTGAAGCCATACATTTTCCAGTTACAACGAGTGTCACGTGGTCTCATCAGCCGTGAGAGGGTTAACTATTTCTTCTAAAGCAACAGGTACTACGTTCATTTTTTTTGTGCAGTTTGTAGTAATTTGTGCATTTATTTTCCGCTGATGATGTGTAGAACATTTAGTTAGCATATTTGGTTGAGATTTGGAAAAAATATACAGGGTGATGCAAAATTCAGCTTTGTAGTACAGAAAGTATAAATTGGTTTTCAAAGTGTGAAGAAAGTGCATATATTAACGAATGTCCTGTATGTACTTCTGAATGGCACAGTAACATATTCCTCTTTTATCATTCGTTAACCACAGTATGGTGTGTCAAAGCCACATATAATGGAATCGAATCTGTTTTATTTTGAAAAAAAACTAAAAAAGAGAAACAAACGTTGTAACAGGAATTTTAACGTTTCTTCAAGCGCAAAGGACCTTTATCGGAACCGTACAAAATGGATAGGTTTGCTCTTCAATTTAGCTTTATTTCGTCAAAATATGTAAATAAGTTTGGGAGATATGGCGAATAGTATGTAGTATATAGTAACAATGGATAACAATATAATATATATGTAGAATGACATATGCTATATTGTTGAATAGTTGCCTAACAACATATATGTACCAAATAGGAGAGTTTTTTAAAAAAAAATGAAGAAATTAGTGGTTGAAGCCATACATTTTCCAGTTACAACGAGTGTCACGTGGTCTCATCAGCCGTGAGAGGGTTAACTATTTCTTCTAAAGCAACAGGTACTACGTTCATTTTTTTTGTGCAGTTTGTAGTAATTTGTGCATTTATTTTCCGCTGATGATGTGTAGAACATTTAGTTAGCATATTTGGTTGAGATTTGGAAAAAATATACAGGGTGATGCAAAATTCAACTTTGTAGTACAGAAAGTATAAATTGGTTTTCAAAATAGGAAGAAAGTGCATATATTAACGACTGCCCTGTATGTACTTCTGAATGGCATAGTAACGTATTCCTCTTTTATCATTCGTTAACCACAGTATGGTGTGTCAAAGCCACATATAATGGAATCGAATCTGTTTTATTTTGAAAAAACTAAAAAAGAGAAACAAATGTTAGAAGAGTAACTTTAACGTTCCTTCAAGGGCAAAGGACACTTATCGCAACAGGACAAAATGGAGGGGTTTGCTCTTCAATTTTAGCTTTATTTCGTCAAAATATGTAAATAAGTTTGGGAGATATGGCGAATAGTATGTAGTATATAGTAACAATGGATAACAATATAATATATATGTAGAATGACATATGCTATATTGTTGAATAGTTGCCTAACAACATATATATACCAAATAGGAGAGTTTTTAAAAAAAATGAAGAAATTAGTGGTTGAAGCCATACATTTTCCAGTTACAACGAGTGTCACGTGGTCTCATCAGCCGTGAGAGGGTTAACTATTTCTTCTAAAGCAACAGGTACTACGTTCATTTTTTAATGCTGTTTGTAGTAATTTGTGCATTTATTTTCCCGTGATGATGTGTCGAACATTTAGTTAGTATATTTAGTTGAGATTTGGAAAAAATATACAGGGAGATGCAAAATTCAGCTTTGTAGTACAGAAAGTATAAATTGGTTTTCAAAATGTTAAGAAAGTGCATATATTAACGAATGCCCTGTATGTACTTCTGAATGGCACAGTAACATATTCCTCTTTTATCATTCGTTAACCACAGTATGGTGTGTCAAAGCCACATATAATGGAATCGAATCTGTTTTATTTTGAAAAAACTAAAAATGAGAAACAAACCGTATAAGAGGAATTTTAACGTTTCTTCAAGGGCAAAGGACCTTAGCGCAACCGTACAAAATGGAGGGGTTTCCTCTTCAATTTTAGCTTTATTTCGTCAAAATATGTAAATAAGTTTGGGAGATATGGAGAATAGTATGTAGTATATAGTAACAATGATTAACAATATAATATATATGTAGAATGATATATGCTATATTGTTGAATAGTTGCCTAATAACACATTTATACCAAATAGGGGAGTTTTTTAAAAAAATGAAGAAATTAGTGGTTGAAGCCATACATTTTCCAGTTACAACGATTGTCACGTTGTCTCATCAGCCGTCAGAGGGTTAACTATTTCTTCTAAAGCAACAGGTACTACGTTCATTTTTTTTTGTGCAGTTTGTAGTAATTTGTGCATTAGTTTCCCATGATGATGTGTAGAACATTTAGTTAGCATATTTGGTTGAGATTTGGAAAAAATATACAGGGTGATGCAAAATTCAGCTTTGTAGTGCAGAAAGTTTAACTTGGTTTTCAAAATGTGAAGAAAGTGCATATATTAACGAATGCCCTGTATGTACCTCTGAATGGCACACTAACATACTCCCCTTTTATCATTCGTTAACCATAGTATGGTGTGTCAAAGCCACATATAATGGAATCGAATCTGTTTTATTTTGAAAAAAACTAAAAAACAGAAACTAACGTTATAAGAGGAATTTTAATGTTTCTTCAAGGGCAAAGGACCTTTATCGCAACCGTACAAAATGGATGGGTTTGCTCTTCAATTTGAGCTTTATTTCGTCAAAATATGTAAATAAGTTCTGGAGATATGGCGAATAGTATGTAGTATATAGTAACAATGTATAACAATATAATATATATGTAGAATGACATATGCTATATTGTTGAATAGTTGCCTAACAACATATATGCACCAAATAGGAGAGTTTTTAAAAAAAAAATTGAAGAAATTAGTGGTTGAAGCCATACATTTTCCAGTTACAACGAGTGTCACGTGGTCTCATCAGCCGTGAGAGGGTTAACTATTTCTTCTAAAGCAACAGGTACTACGTTCATTTTTTAATGCAGTTTGTAGGAATTTGTGCATTTATTTTCCGCTGATGATGTGTAGAACATTTAGTTAGCATATTTGGTTGAGATTTGGAAAAAATATACAGGGTGATGCAAAATTCGGCTTTGTAGTACAGAAAGTATAAATTGGTTTTCAAAATGTGAAGAAAGTGCATATATTAACGAATGTCCTGTATGTACTTCTGAATGGCACAGTAACATATTCCTCTTTTATCATTCGTTAACCACAGTATGGTGTGTCAAAGCCACATATAATGGAATCGAATCTGTTTTATTTTGAAAAAAACTAAAAAAGAGAAACAAACGTTGTAACAGGAATTTTAGCGTCTCTTCAAGGGCAAAGGACCTTTATCGCAACCGTACAAAATGGATAGGTTTGCTCTTCAATTTGAGCTTTATTTCGTCAAAATATGTAAATAAGTTTGGGAGATATGGCGAATAGTATGTAGTATATAGTAACAATGGATAACAATATAATATATATGTAGAATGACATATGCTATATTGTTGAATAGTTGCCTAACAACATATATGTACCAAATAGGAGAGTTTTTTAAAAAAAATTGAAGAAATTAGTGGTTGAAGCCATACATTTTCCAGTTACAACGAGTGTCACGTGGTCTCATCAGCCGTGAGAGGGTTAACTATTTCTTCTAAAGCAACAGGTACTACGTTCATTTTTTTTGTGCAGTTTGTAGTAATTTGTGCATTTATTTTCCGCTGATGATGTGTAGAACATTTAGTTAGTATATTTGGTTGAGATTTGGAAAAAATATACAGGGTGATGCAAAATTCAACTTTGTAGTACAGAAAGTATAAATTGGTTTTCAAAATAGGAAGAAAGTGCATATATTAACGACTGCCCTGTATGTACTTCTGAATGGCATAGTAACGTATTCCTCTTTTATCATTCGTTAACCACAGTATGGTGTGTCAAAGCCACATATAATGGAATCGAATCTGTTTTATTTTGAAAAAACTAAAAAAGAGAAACAAATGTTAGAAGAGTAACTTTAACGTTCCTTCAAGGGCAAAGGACACTTATCGCAACAGGACAAAATGGAGGGGTTTCCTCTTCAATTTTAGCTTTATTTCGTCAAAATATGTAAATAAGTTTGGGAGATATGGCGAATAGTATGTAGTATATAGTAACAATGATTAACAATATAATATATATGTAGAATGATATATGCTATATTGTTGAATAGTTGCCTAACAACACATTTATACCAAATAGGGTAGTTTTTAAAAAAATTGAAGAAATTAGTGGTTGAAGCCATACATTTTCCATTTACAACGATTGTCACGTTGTCTCATCAGCCGTGAGAGGGTTATTTCTTCTAAAGCAACAGGTACTACGTTCATTTTTTTTGTGCAGTTTGTAGTAATTTGTGCATTAGTTTCCCATGATGATGTGTAGAACATTTAGTTAGCATATTTGGTTGAGATTTGGAAAAAATATAGAGGGTGATGCAAAATTCAGCTTTGTAGTGCAGAAAGTTTAACTTGGTTTTCAAAATGTGAAGAAAGTGCATATATTAACGAATGCCTTGTATGTACTTCTGAATGGCACACTAACATACTCCCCTTTTATCACTCGTTAACCATAGTATGGTGTGTCAAAGCCAAATATAATGGAATCGAATCTGTTTTATTTTGAAAAAACTAAAAAACAGAAACAAACGTTATAAGAGGAATTTTAATGTTTCTTCAAGGGCAAAGGACATTTATCGCAACCGTACAAAATGGATAGGTTTGCTCTTCAATTTGAGCTTTATTTCGTCAAAATATGTAAATAACTTTGGGAGATATGGCGAATAGTATGTAGTATATAGTAACAATGGATAACAATATAATATATATGTAGAATGACATATGCTATATTGTTGAATAGTTGCCTAACAACATATATATACCAAATAGGAGAGTTTTTAAAAAAATTGAGGAAATTAGTGGTTGATGCCATACATTTTTCAGTTACAACGAGTGTCACGTGGTCTCATCAGCCGTGAGAGGGTTAACTATTTCTTCTAAAGCAACAGGTACTACGTTCATTTTTTTTTGTGCAGTTTGTAGTAATTTGTGCATTTATTTTCCGCTGATGATGTGTAGAACATTTAGTTAGCATATTTGGTTGAGATTTGGAAAAAATATACAGGGTGATGCAAAATTCAACTTTGTAGTACAGAAAGTATAAATTGGTTTTCAAAATGTGAAGAAAGTGCATATATTAACGACTGCCCTGTATGTACTTCTGAATGGCATAGTAACGTATTCCTCTTTTATCATTCGTTAACCACAGTATGGTGTGTCAAAGCCACATATAATGGAATCGAATCTGTTTTATTTTGAAAAAACTAAAAAAGAGAAACAAATGTTAGAAGAGTAACTTTAACGTTCCTTCAAGGGCAAAGGACACTTATCGCAACAGGACAAAATGGAGGGGTTTGCTCTTCAATTTTAGCTTTATTTCGTCAAAATATGTAAATAAGTTTGGGAGATATGGCGAATAGTATGTAGTATATAGTAACAATGGATAACAATATAATATATATGTAGAATGACATATGCTATATTGTTGAATAGTTGCCTAACAACATATATATACCAAATAGGAGAGTTTCTAAAAAAAATTGAAGAAATTAGTGGTTGAAGCCATACATTTTCCAGTTACAACGAGTGTCACGTGGTCTCATCAGCCGTGAGAGGGTTAACTATTTCTTCTAAAGCAACAGGTACTACGTTCATTTTTTAATGCTGTTTGTAGTAATTTGTGCATTTATTTTCCCGTGATGATGTGTCGAACATTTAGTTAGTATATTTAGTTGAGATTTGGAAAAAATATACAGGGAGATGCAAAATTCAGCTTTGTAGTACAGAAAGTATAAATTGGTTTTCAAAATGTGATGAAAGTGCATATATTAACGAATGCCCTGTATGTACTTCTGAATGGCACAGTAACATATTCCTCTTTTATCATTCGTTAACCACAGTATGGTGTGTCAAAGCCACATATAATGGAATCGAATCTGTTTTATTTTGAAAAAACTAAAAATGAGAAACAAACCGTATAGGAGGAATTTTAACGTTTCTTCAAGGGCAAAGGACCTTAGCGCAACCGTACAAAATGGAGGGGTTTCCTCTTCAATTTTAGCTTTATTTCGTCAAAATATGTAAATAAGTTTGGGAGATATGGCGAATAGTATGTAGTATATAGTAACAATGATTAACAATATAATATAGATGTAGAATGATATATGCTATATTGTTGAATAGTTGCCTAACAACACATTTATACCAAATAGGGGAGTTTTTAAAAAAGTTGAAGAAATTAGTGGTTGAAGCCATACATTTTCCAGTTACAACGATTGTCACGTTGTCTCATCAGCCGTGAGAGGGTTAACTATTTCTTCTAAAGCAACAGGTACTACGTTCATTTTTTTTGTGCAGTTTGTAGTAATTTGTGCATTAGTTTCCCATGATGATGTGTAGAACATTTAGTTAGCATATTTGGTTGAGATTTGGAAAAAATATACAGGGTGATGCAAAATTCAGCTTTGTAGTGCAGAAAGTTTAACTTGGTTTTCAAAATGTGAAGAAAGTGCATATATTAACGAATGCCCTGTATGTACCTCTGAATGGCACACTAACATACTCCCCTTTTATCATTCGTTAAACATAGTATGGTGTGTCAAAGCCACATATAATGGAATCGAATCTGTTTTATTTTGAAAAAAACTAAAAAACAGAAACAAACGTTATAAGAGGAATTTTAATGTTTCTTCAAGGGCAAAGGACCTTTATCGCAACCGTACAAAATGGATGGGTTTGCTCTTCAATTTGAGCTTTATTTCGTCAAAATATGTAAATAAGTTTGGGAGATATGGCGAATAGTATGTAGTATATAGTAACAATGTATAACAATTTAATATATATGTAGAATGACATATGCCATATTGTTGAATAGTTGCCTAACAACATATATGTACCAAATAGGAGAGTTTTTAAAAAAAAATTGAAGAAATTAGTGGTTGAAGCCATACATTTTCCAGTTACAACGAGTGTCACGTGGTCTCATCAGCCGTGAGAGGGTTAACTATTTCTTCTAAAGCAACAGGTACTACGTTCATTTTTTAATGCAGTTTGTAGGAATTTGTGCATTTATTTTCCGCTGATGATGTGTAGAACATTTAGTTAGCATATTTGGTTGAGATTTGGAAAAAATATACAGGGTGATGCAAAATTCAGCTTTGTAGTGCAGAAAGTTTAACTTGGTTTTCAAAATGTCAAGAAAGTGCATATATTAACGAATGCCTTGTATGTACTTCTGAATGGCACACTAACATACTCCCCTTTTATCACTCGTTAACCATAGTATGGTGTGTCAAAGCCAAATATAATGGAATCGAATCTGTTTTATTTTGAAAAAACTAAAAAACTGAAACAAACGTTATAAGAGGAATTTTAATGTTTCTTCAAGGGCAAAGGTCATTTATCGCAACCGTATAAAATGGATAGGTTTGCTCTTCAATTTGAGCTTTATTTCGTCAAAATATGTAAATAACTTTGGGAGATATGGCGAATAGTATGTAGTATATAGTAACAATGGATAACAATATAATATATATGTAGAATGACATATGCTATATTGTTGAATAGTTGCCTAACAACATATATATACCAAATAGGAGAGTTTTTAAAAAAATTGAGGAAATTAGTGGTTGATGCCATACATTTTTCAGTTACAACGAGTGTCACGTGGTCTCATCAGCCGTGAGAGGGTTAACTATTTCTTCTAAAGCAACAGGTACTACGTTCATTTTTTTTGTGCAGTTTGTAGTAATTTGTGCATTTATTTTCCGCTGATGATGTGTAGAACATTTAGTTAGCATATTTGGTTGAGATTTGGAAAAAATATACAGGGTGATGCAAAATTCAACTTTGTAGTACAGAAAGTATAAATTGGTTTTCAAAATGTGAAGAAAGTGCATATATTAACGACTGCCCTGTATGTACTTCTGAATGGCATAGTAACGTATTCCTCTTTTATCATTCGTTAACCACAGTATGGTGTGTCAAAGCCACATATAATGGAATCGAATCTGTTTTATTTTGAAAAAACTAAAAAAGAGAAACAAATGTTAGAAGAGTAACTTTAACGTTCCTTCAAGGGCAAAGGACACTTATCGCAACAGGACAAAATGGAGAGGTTTGCTCTTCAATTTTAGCTTTATTTCGTCAAAATATGTAAATAAGTTTGGGAGATATGGCGAATAGTATGTAGTATATAGTAACAATGGATAACAATATAATATATATGTAGAATGACATATGCTATATTGTTGAATAGTTGCCTAACAACATATATATACCAAATAGGAGAGTTTTTTAAAAAAAATTGAAGAAATTAGTGGTTGAAGCCATACATTTTCCAGTTACAACGAGTGTCACGTGGTCTCATCAGCCGTGAGAGGGTTAACTATTTCTTCTAAAGCAACAGGTACTACGTTCATTTTTTAATGCAGTTTGTAGTAATTTGTGCATTTATTTTCCCGTGATGATGTGTCGAACATTTAGTTAGTATATTTAGTTGAGATTTGGAAAAAATATACAGGGAGATGCAAAATTCAGCTTTGTAGTACAGAAAGTATAAATTGGTTTTCAAAATGTGAAGAAAGTGCATATATTAACGAATGCCCTGTATGTACTTCTGAATGGCACAGTAACATATTCCTCTTTTATCATTCGTTAACCACAGTATGGTGTGTCAAAGCCACATATAATGGAATCGAATCTGTTTTATTTTGAAAAAAGTAAAAATGAGAAACAAACCTTATAGGAGGAATTTTAACGTTTCTTCAAGGGCAAAGGACCTTAGCGCAACCGTACAAAATGGAGGGGTATCCTCTTCAATTTTAGCTTTATTTCGTCAAAATATGTAAATAAGTTTGGGAGATATGGCGAATAGTATGTAGTATATAGTAACAATGATTAACAATATAATATATATGTAGAATGATATATGCTATATTGTTGAATAGTTGCCTAACAACACATTTATACCAAATAGGGGACTTTTTAAAAAAATTGAAGAAATTAGTGGTTGAAGCCATACATTTTCCAGTTACAACGATTGTCACGTTGTCTCATCAGCCGTGAGAGGGTTAACTATTTCTTCTAAAGCAACAGGTACTACGTTCATTTTTTTGTGCAGTTTGTAGTAATTTGTGCATTAGTTTCCCATGATGATGTGTAGAACATTTAGTTAGCATATTTGGTTGAGATTTGGAAAAAATATACAGGGTGATGCAAAATTCAGCTTTGTAGTGCAGAAAGTTTAACTTGGTTTTCAAAATGTCAAGAAAGTGCATATATTAACGAATGCCTTGTATGTACTTCTGAATGGCACACTAACATACTCCCCTTTTATCACTCGTTAACCATAGTATGGTGTGTCAAAGCCAAATATAATGGAATCGAATCTGTTTTATTTTGAAAAAACTAAAAAACAGAAACGAACGTTATAAGAGGAATTTTAATGTTTCTTCAAGGGCAAAGGACATTTATCGCAACCGTACAAAATGGATAGGTTTGCTCTTCAATTTGAGCTTTATTTCGTCAAAATATGTAAATAACTTTGGGAGATATGGCGAATAGTATGTAGTATATAGTAACAATGGATAACAATATAATATATATGTAGAATGACATATGCTATATTGTTGAATAGTTGCCTAACAACATATATATACCAAATAGGAGAGTTTTTAAAAAAATTGAGGAAATTAGTGGTTGATGCCATACATTTTTCAGTTACAACGAGTGTCACGTGGTCTCATCAGCCGTGAGAGGGTTAACTATTTCTTCAAAAGCAACAGGTACTACGTTCATTTTTTTTGTGCAGTTTGTAGTAATTTGTGCATTTATTTTCCGCTGATGATGTGTAGAACATTTAGTTAGCATATTTGGTTGAGATTTGGAAAAAATATACAGGGTGATGCAAAATTCAACTTTGTAGTACAGAAAGTATAAATTGGTTTTCAAAATAGGAAGAAAGTGCATATATTAACGACTGCCCTGTATGTACTTCTGAATGGCATAGTAACGTATTCCTCTTTTATCATTCGTTAACCACAGTATGGTGTGTCAAAGCCACATATAATGGAATCGAATCTGTTTTATTTTGAAAAAACTAAAAAAGAGAAACAAATGTTAGAAGAGTAACTTTAACGTTCCTTCAAGGGCAAAGGACACTTATCGCAACAGGACAAAATGGAGGGGTTTGCTCTTCAATTTTAGCTTTATTTCGTCAAAATATGTAAATAAGTTTGGGAGATATGGCGAATAGTATGTAGTATATAGTAACAATGGATAACAATATAATATATATGTAGAATGACATATGCTATATTGTTGAATAGTTGCCTAACAACATATATATACCAAATAGGAGAGTTTCTAAAAAAAATTGAAGAAATTAGTGGTTGAAGCCATACATTTTCCAGTTACAACGAGTGTCACGTGGTTTCATCAGCCGTGAGAGGGTTAACTATTTCTTCTAAAGCAACAGGTACTACGTTCATTTTTTAATGCTGTTTGTAGTAATTTGTGCATTTATTTTCCCGTGATGATGTGTCGAACATTTAGTTAGTATATTTAGTTGAGATTTGGAAAAAATATACAGGGAGATGCAAAATTCAGCTTTGTAGTACAGAAAGTATAAATTGGTTTTCAAAATGTGAAGAAAGTGCATATATTAACGAATGCCCTGTATGTACTTCTGAATGGCACAGTAACATATTCCTCTTTTATCATTCGTTAACCACAGTATGGTGTGTCAAAGCCACATATAATGGAATCGAATCTGTTTTATTTTGAAAAAACTAAAAATGAGAAACAAACCCTATAGGAGGAATTTTAACGTTTCTTCAAGGGCAAAGGACCTTAGCGCAACCGTACAAAATGGAGGGGTTTCCTCTTCAATTTTAGCTTTATTTCGTCAAAATATGTAAATAAGTTTGGGAGATATGGCGAATAGTATGTAGTATATAGTAACAATGATTAACAATATAATATAGATGTAGAATGATATATGCTATATTGTTGAATAGTTGCCTAACAACACATTTATACCAAATAGGGGAGTTTTTAAAAAAGTTGAAGAAATTAGTGGTTGAAGCCATACATTTTCCAGTTACAACGATTGTCACGTTGTCTCATCAGCCGTGAGAGGGTTAACTATTTCTTCTAAAGCAACAGGTACTACGTTCATTTTTTTTGTGCAGTTTGTAGTAATTTGTGCATTAGTTTCCCATGATGATGTGTAGAACATTTAGTTAGCATATTTGGTTGAGATTTGGAAAAAATATACAGGGTGATGCAAAATTCAGCTTTGTAGTGCAGAAAGTTTAACTTGGTTTTCAAAATGTGAAGAAAGTGCATATATTAACGAATGCCCTGTATGTACCTCTGAATGGCACACTAACATACTCCCCTTTTATCATTCGTTAAACATAGTATGGTGTGTCAAAGCCACATATAATGGAATCGAATCTGTTTTATTTTGAAAAAAACTAAAAAACAGAAACAAACGTTATAAGAGGAATTTTAATGTTTCTTCAAGGGCAAAGGACCTTTATCGCAACCGTACAAAATGGATGGGTTTCCTCTTCAATTTGAGCTTTATTTCGTCAAAATATGTAAATAAGTTTGGGAGATATGGCGAATAGTATGTAGTATATAGTAACAATGTATAACAATTTAATATATATGTAGAATGACATATGCTATATTGTTGAATAGTTGCCTAACAACATATATGTACCAAATAGGAGAGTTTTTAAAAAAAAATTGAAGAAATTAGTGGTTGAAGCCATACATTTTCCAGTTACAACGAGTGTCACGTGGTCTCATCAGCCGTGAGAGGGTTAACTATTTCTTCTAAAGCAACAGGTACTACGTTCATTTTTTAATGCAGTTTGTAGGAATTTGTGCATTTATTTTCCGCTGATGATGTGTAGAACATTTAGTTAGCATATTTGGTTGAGATTTGGAAAAAATATACAGGGTGATGCAAAATTCAGCTTTGTAGTGCAGAAAGTTTAACTTGGTTTTCAAAATGTCAAGAAAGTGCATATATTAACGAATGCCTTGTATGTACTTCTGAATGGCACACTAACATACTCCAATTTTATCACTCGTTAACCATAGTATGGTGTGTCAAAGCCAAATATAATGGAATCGAATCTGTTTTATTTTGAAAAAACTAAAAAACTGAAACAAACGTTATAAGAGGAATTTTAATGTTTCTTCAAGGGCAAAGGTCATTTATCGCAACCGTACAAAATGGATAGGTTTGCTCTTCAATTTGAGCTTTATTTCGTCAAAATATGTAAATAACTTTGGGAGATATGGCGAATAGTATGTAGTATATAGTAACAATGGATAACAATATAATATATATGTAGAATGACATATGCTATATTGTTGAATAGTTGCCTAACAACATATATATACCAAATAGGAGAGTTTTTAAAAAAATTGAGGAAATTAGTGGTTGATGCCATACATTTTTCAGTTACAACGAGTGTCACGTGGTCTCATCAGCCGTGAGAGGGTTAACTATTTCTTCAAAAGCAACAGGTACTACGTTCATTTTTTTTGTGCAGTTTGTAGTAATTTGTGCATTTATTTTCCGCTGATGATGTGTAGAACATTTAGTTAGCATATTTGGTTGAGATTTGGAAAAAATATACAGGGTGATGCAAAATTCAACTTTGTAGTACAGAAAGTATAAATTGGTTTTCAAAATGTGAAGAAAGTGCATATATTAACGACTGCCCTGTATGTACTTCTGAATGGCATACTAACGTATTCCTCTTTTATCATTCGTTAACCACAGTATGGTGTGTCAAAGCCACATATAATGGAATCGAATCTGTTTTATTTTGAAAAAACTAAAAAAGAGAAACAAATGTTAGAAGAGTAACTTTAACGTTCCTTCAAGGGCAAAGGACACTTATCGTAACATGACAAAATGGAGAGGTTTGCTCTTCAATTTTAGCTTTATTTCGTCAAAATATGTAAATAAGTTTGGGAGATATGGCGAATAGTATGTAGTATATAGTAACAATGGATAACAATATAATATATATGTAGAATGACATATGCTATATTGTTGAATAGTTGCCTAACAACATATATATACCAAATAGGAGAGTTTTTAAAAAAAAATTGAAGAAATTAGTGGTTGAAGCCATACATTTTCCAGTTACAACGAGTGTCACGTGGTCTCATCAGCCGTGAGAGGGTTAACTATTTCTTCTAAAGCAACAGGTACTACGTTCATTTTTTAATGCAGTTTGTAGTAATTTGTGCATTTATTTTCCCGTGATGATGTGTCGAACATTTAGTTAGTATATTTAGTTGAGATTTGGAAAAAATATACAGGGAGATGCAAAATTCAGCTTTGTAGTACAGAAAGTATAAATTGGTTTTCAAAATGTGAAGAAAGTGCATATATTAACGAATGCCCTGTATGTACTTCTGAATGGCACAGTAACATATTCCTCTTTTATCATTCGTTAACCACAGTATGGTGTGTCAAAGCCACATATAATGGAATCGAATCTGTTTTATTTTGAAAAAAGTAAAAATGAGAAACAAACCGTATAGGAGGAATTTTAACGTTTCTTCAAGGGCAAAGGACCTTAGCGCAACCGTACAAAATGGAGGGGTTTCCTCTTCAATTTTAGCTTTATTTCGTCAAAATATGTAAATAAGTTTGGGAGATATGGCGAATAGTATGTAGTATATAGTAACAATGATTAACAATATAATATATATGTAGAATGATATATGCTATATTGTTGAATAGTTGCCTAACAACACATTTATACCAAATAGGGGACTTTTTAAAAAAATTGAAGAAATTAGTGGTTGAAGCCATACATTTTCCAGTTACAACGATTGTCACGTTGTCTCATCAGCCGTGAGAGGGTTAACTATTTCTTCTAAAGCAACAGGTACTACGTTCATTTTTTTTGTGCAGTTTGTAGTAATTTGTGCATTAGTTTCCCATGATGATGTGTAGAACATTTAGTTAGCATATTTGGTTGAGATTTGGAAAAAATATACAGGGTGATGCAAAATTCAGCTTTGTAGTGCAGAAAGTTTAACTTGGTTTTCAAAATGTGAAGAAAGTGCATATATTAACGAATGCCCTGTATGTACCTCTGAATGGCACACTAACATACTCCCCTTTTATCATTCGTTAACCATAGTATGGTGTGTCAAAGCCACATATAATGGAATCGAATCTGTTTTATTTTGAAAAAAACTAAAAAACAGAAACAAACGTTATAAGAGGAATTTTAATGTTTCTTCAAGGGCAAAGGACCTTTATCGCAACCGTACAAAATGGATAAGTTTGCTCTTCAATTTGAGCTTTATTTCGTCAAAATATGTAAATAAGTTTGGGAGATATGGCGAATAGTATGTAGTATATAGTAACAATGTATAACAATATAATATATATGTAGAATGACATATGCTATATTGTTGAATAGTTGCCTAACATCATATATGTACCAAATAGGAGAGTTTTTAAAAAAAATTGAAGAAATTAGTGGTTGAAGCCATACATTTTCCAGTTACAACGAGTGTCACGTGGTCTCATCAGCCGTGAGAGGGTTAACTATTTCTTCTAAAACAACAGGTACTACGTTCATTTTTTAATGCAGTTTGTAGGAATTTGTGCATTTATTTTCCGCTGATGATGTGTAGAACATTTAGTTAGCATATTTGGTTGAGATTTGGAAAAAATATACAGGGTGATGCAAAATTCGGCTTTGTAGTACAGAAAGTATAAATTGGTTTTCAAAATGTGAAGAAAGTGCATATATTAACGAATGTCCTGTATGTACTTCTGAATGGCACAGTAACATATTCCTCTTTTATCATTCGTTAACCACAGTATGGTGTGTCAAAGCCACATATAATGGAATCGAATCTGTTTTATTTTGAAAAAAACTAAAAAAGAGAAACAAACGTTGTAACAGGAATTTTAGCGTTTCTTCAAGGGCAAAGGACCTTTATCGCAACCGCACAAAATGGATAGGTTTGCTCTTCAATTTGAGCTTTATTTCGTCAAAATATGTAAATAAGTTTGGGAGATATGGCGAATAGTATGTAGTATATAGTAACAATGGATAACAATATAATATATATGTAGAATGACATATGCTATATTGTTGAATAGTTGCCTAACAACATATATGTACCAAATAGGAAAGTTTTTTAAAAAAAATTGAAGAAATTAGTGGTTGAAGCCATACATTTTCCAGTTACAACGAGTGTCACGTGGTCTCATCAGCCGTGAGAGGGTTAACTATTTCTTCTAAAGCAACAGGTACTACGTTCATTTTTTTTTGTGCAGTTTGTAGTAATTTGTGCATTTATTTTCCGCTGATGATGTGTAGAACATTTAGTTAGCATATTTGGTTGAGATTTGGAAAAAATATACAGGGTGATGCAAAATTCAACTTTGTAGTACAGAAAGTATAAATTGGTTTTCAAAATAGGAAGAAAGTGCATATATTAACGACTGCCCTGTATGTACTTCTGAATGGCATAGTAACGTATTCCTCTTTTATCATTCGTTAACCACAGTATGGTGTGTCAAAGCCACATATAATGGAATCGAATCTGTTTTATTTTGAAAAAACTAAAAAAGAGAAACAAATGTTAGAAGAGTAACTTTAACGATCCTTCAAGGGCAAAGGACACTTATCGCAACAGGACAAAATGGAGGGGTTTCCTCTTCAATTTTAGCTTTATTTCGTCAAAATATGTAAATAAGTTTGGGAGATATGGCGAATAGTATGTAGTATATAGTAAGAATGATTAACAATATAATATATATGTAGAATGATATATGCTATATTGTTGAATAGTTGCCTAACAACACATTTATACCAAATAGGGTAGTTTTTAAAAAAATTGAAGACATTAGTGGTTGAAGCCATACATTTTCCATTTACAACGATTGTCACGTTGTCTCATCAGCCGTGAGAGGGTTATTTCTTCTAAAGCAACAGGTACTACGATCATTTTTTTTTGTGCAGTTTGTAGTAATTTGTGCATTAGTTTCCCATGATGATGTGTAGAACATTTAGTTAGCATATTTGGTTGAGATTTGGAAAAAATATACAGGGTGATGCAAAATTCAGCTTTGTAGTGCAGAAAGTTTAACTTGGTTTTCAAAATGTCAAGAAAGTGCATATATTAACGAATGCCTTGTATGTACTTCTGAATGGCACACTAACATACTCCCCTTTTATCACTCGTTAACCATAGTATGGTGTGTCAAAGCCAAATATAATGGAATCGAATCTGTTTTATTTTGAAAAAACTAAAAAACAGAAACAAACGTTATAAGAGGAATTTTAATGTTTCTTCAAGGGCAAAGGACATTTATCGCAACCGTACAACATGGATAGGTTTGCTCTTCAATTTGAGCTTTATTTCGTCAAAATATGTAAATAACTTTGGGAGATATGGCGAATAGTATGTAGTATATAGTAACAATGGATAACAATATAATATATATGTAGAATGACATATGCTATATTGTTGAATAGTTGCCTAACAACATATATATACCAAATAGGAGAGTTTTTAAAAAAATTGAGGAAATTAGTGGTTGATGCCATACATTTTTCAGTTACAACGAGTGTCACGTGGTCTCATCAGCCGTGAGAGGGTTAACTATTTCTTCTAAAGCAACAGGTACTACGTTCATTTTTTTTGTGCAGTTTGTAGTAATTTGTGCATTTATTTTCCGCTGATGATGTGTAGAACATTTAGTTAGCATATTTGGTTGAGATTTGGAAAAAATATACAGGGTGATGCAAAATTCAGCTTTGTAGTGCAGAAAGTTTAACTTGGTTTTAAAAATGTGAAGAAAGTGCATATATTAACGAATGCCCTGTATGTACTTCTGAATGGCACACTAACATACTCCCCTTTTATCATTCGTTAACCATAGTATGGTGTGTCAAAGCCACATATAATGGAATCGAATCTGTTTTATTTTGAAAAAACTAAAAAAGAGAAACAAACGTTATAAGATGAATTTTAACGTTTCTTCAAGGGCAAAGGACCCTTATTGCAACAGGACAAAATGGAGGGGTTTCCTCTTCAATTTTAGCTTTATTTCGTCAAAATATGTAAATAAGTTTGGGAGATATGGCGAATAGTATGTAGTATATAGTAACAATGATTAACAATATAATATATATGTAGAATGACATATGCTATATTGTTGAATAGTTGCCTAACAACATATATATACCAAATAGGAGAGTTTTTAAAAAAAATGAAGAAATTAGTGGTTGAAGCCATACATTTTCCAGTTACAACGAGTGTCACGTGGTCTCATCAGCCGTGAGAGGGTTAACTATTTCTTCTAAAGCAACAGGTACTACGTTCATTTTTTAATGCAGTTTGTAGTAATTTGTGCATTTATTTTCCCGTGATGATGTGTAGAACATTTAGTTAGCATATTTAGTTGAGATTTGGAAAAAATATACAGGGTGATGCAAAATTCAGCTTTGTAGTACAGAAAGTATAAATTGGTTTTCAAAATGTGAAGAAAGTGCATATATTAACGAATGCCCTGTATGTACTTCTGAATGGCACAGTAACATATTCCTCTTTTATCATTCGTTAACCACAGTATGGTGTGTCAAAGCCACATATAATGGAATCGAATCTGTTTTATTTTGAAAAAACTAAAAATGAGAAACAAACCGTATAGGAGGAATTTTAACGTTTCTTCAAGGGCAAAGGACCTTAGCGCAACCGTACAAAATGGAGGGGTTTCCTCTTCAATTTGAGCTTTATTTCGTCAAAATATGTAAATAAGTTTGGGAGATATGGCGAATAGTATGTAGTATATAGTAACAATGATTAACAATATAATATATATGTAGAATGATATATGCTATATGGTTGAATAGTTGCCTAACAACACATTTATACCAAATCGGGGAGTTTTTAAAAAAATTGAAGAAATTAGTGGTTGAAGCCATACATTTTCCAGTTACAACGATTGTCACGTTGTATCATCAGCCGGGAGAGGGTTAACTATTTCTTCTAAAGCAACAGGTACTACGTTCATTTTTTAATGCAGTTTGTAGTAATTTGTGCATTTATTTTCCCGTGATGATGTGTAGAACATTTAGTTAGTATATTTAGTTGAGATTTGGAAAAAATATACAGGGAGATGCAAAATTCAGCTTTGTAGTACAGAAAGTATAAATTGGTTTTCAAAATGTGAAGAAAGTGCATATATTAACGAATGCCCTGTATGTACTTCTGAATGGCACAGTAGCATATTCCTCTTTTATCATTCGTTAACCACAGTATGGTGTGTCAAAGCCACATATAATGGAATCGAATCTGTTTTATTTTGAAAAAACTAAAAATGAGAAACAAACCGTATAGGAGGAATTTTACGTTTCTTCAAGGGCAAAGGACCTTAGCGCAACCGTACAAAATGGAGGGGTTTCCTCTTCAATTTTAGCTTTATTTCGTCAAAATATGTAAATAAGTTTGGGAGATATGGCGAATAGTATGTAGTATATAGTAACAATGGATAACAATATAATATATATGTAGAATGACATATGCTATATTGTTGAATAGTTGCCTAACAACATATATGTACCAAATAGGAGAGTTTTTTAAAAAAAATTGAAGAAATTAGTGGTTAAAGCCATACATTTTCCAGTTACAACGAGTGTCACGTGGTCTCATCAGCCGTGAGAGGGTTAACTATTTCTTCTAAAGCAACAGGTACTACGTTCATTTTTTTTTGTGCAGTTTGTAGTAATTTGTGCATTTATTTTCCGCTGATGATGTGTAGAACATTTAGTTAGCATATTTGGTTGAGATTTGGAAAAAATATACAGGGTGATGCAAAATTCAACTTTGTAGTACAGAAAGTATAAATTGGTTTTCAAAATAGGAAGAAAGTGCATATATTAACGACTGCCCTGTATGTACTTCTGAATGGCATAGTAACGTATTCCTCTTTTATCATTCGTTAACCACAGTATGGTGTGTCAAAGCCACATATAATGGAATCGAATCTGTTTTATTTTGAAAAAACTAAAAAAGAGAAACAAATGTTAGAAGAGTAACTTTAACGATCCTTCAAGGGCAAAGGACACTTATCGCAACAGGACAAAATGGAGGGGTTTCCTCTTCAATTTTAGCTTTATTTCGTCAAAATATGTAAATAAGTTTGGGAGATATGGCGAATAGTATGTAGTATATAGTAAGAATGATTAACAATATAATATATATGTAGAATGATATATGCTATATTGTTGAATAGTTGCCTAACAACACATTTATACCAAATAGGGTAGTTTTTAAAAAAATTGAAGAAATTAGTGGTTGAAGCCATACATTTTCCATTACAACGATTGTCACGTTGTCTCATCAGCCGTGAGAGGGTTATTTCTTCTAAAGCAACAGGTACTACGTTCATTTTTTTTGTGCAGTTTGTAGTAATTTGTGCATTAGTTTCCCATGATGATGTGTAGAACATTTAGTTAGCATATTTGGTTGAGATTTGGAAAAAATATACAGGGTGATGCAAAATTCAGCTTTGTAGTGCAGAAAGTTTAACTTGGTTTTCAAAATGTCAAGAAAGTGCATATATTAACGAATGCCTTGTATGTACTTCTGAATGGCACACTAACATACTCCCCTTTTATCACTCGTTAACCATAGTAAGGTGTGTCAAAGCCAAATATAATGGAATCGAATCTGTTTTATTTTGAAAAAACTAAAAAACAGAAACAAACGTTATAAGATGAATTTTAACGTTTCTTCAAGGGCAAAGGACCCTTATTGCAACAGGACAAAATGGAGGGGTTTCCTCTTCAATTTTAGCTTTATTTCGTCAAAATATGTAAATAAGTTTGGGAGATATGGCGAATAGTATGTAGTATATAGTAACAATGATTAACAATATAATATATATGTAGAATGACATATGCTATATTGTTGAATAGTTGCCTAACAACATATATATACCAAATAGGAGAGTTTTTAAAAAAAATGAAGAAATTAGTGGTTGAAGCCATACATTTTCCAGTTACAACGAGTGTCACGTGGTCTCATCAGCCGTGAGAGGGTTAACTATTTCTTCTAAAGCAACAGGTACTACGTTCATTTTTTAATGCAGTTTGTAGTAATTTGTGCATTTATTTTCCCGTGATGATGTGTAGAACATTTAGTTAGCATATTTAGTTGAGATTTGGAAAAAATATACAGGGTGATGCAAAATTCAGCTTTGTAGTACAGAAAGTATAAATTGGTTTTCAAAATGTGAAGAAAGTGCATATATTAACGAATGCCCTGTATGTACTTCTGAATGGCACAGTAACATATTCCTCTTTTATCATTCGTTAACCACAGTATGGTGTGTCAAAGCCACATATAATGGAATCGAATCTGTTTTATTTTGAAAAAACTAAAAATGAGAAACAAACCGTATAGGAGGAATTTTAACGTTTCTTCAAGGGCAAAGGACCTTAGCGCAACCGTACAAAATGGAGGGGTTTCCTCTTCAATTTTAGCTTTATTTCGTCAAAATATGTAAATAAGTTTGGGAGATATGGCGAATAGTATGTAGTATATAGTAACAATGATTAACAATATAATATATATGTAGAATGATATATGCTATATGGTTGAATAGTTGCCTAACAACACATTTATACCAAATCGGGGAGTTTTTAAAAAAATTGAAGAAATTAGTGGTTGAAGCCATACATTTTCCAGTTACAACGATTGTCACGTTGTATCATCAGCCGGGAGAGGGTTAACTATTTCTTCTAAAGCAACAGGTACTACGTTCATTTTTTAATGCAGTTTGTAGTAATTTGTGCATTTATTTTCCCGTGATGATGTGTAGAACATTTAGTTAGTATATTTAGTTGAGATTTGGAAAAAATATACAGGGAGATGCAAAATTCAGCTTTGTAGTACAGAAAGTATAAATTGGTTTTCAAAATGTGAAGAAAGTGCATATATTAACGAATGCCCTGTATGTACTTCTGAATGGCACAGTAGCATATTCCTCTTTTATCATTCGTTAACCACAGTATGGTGTGTCAAAGCCACATATAATGGAATCGAATCTGTTTTATTTTGAAAAAACTAAAAATGAGAAACAAACCGTATAGGAGGAATTTTACGTTTCTTCAAGGGCAAAGGACCTTAGCGCAACCGTACAAAATGGAGGGGTTTCCTCTTCAATTTTAGCTTTATTTCGTCAAAATATGTAAATAAGTTTGGGAGATATGGCGAATAGTATGTAGTATATAGTAACAATGGATAACAATATAATATATATGTAGAATGACATATGCTATATTGTTGAATAGTTGCCTAACAACATATATGTACCAAATAGGAGAGTTTTTTAAAAAAAATTGAAGAAATTAGTGGTTAAAGCCATACATTTTCCAGTTACAACGAGTGTCACGTGGTCTCATCAGCCGTGAGAGGGTTAACTATTTCTTCTAAAGCAACAGGTACTACGTTCATTTTTTTTTGTGCAGTTTGTAGTAATTTGTGCATTTATTTTCCGCTGATGATGTGTAGAACATTTAGTTAGCATATTTGGTTGAGATTTGGAAAAAATATACAGGGTGATGCAAAATTCAACTTTGTAGTACAGAAAGTATAAATTGGTTTTCAAAATAGGAAGAAAGTGCATATATTAACGACTGCCCTGTATGTACTTCTGAATGGCATAGTAACGTATTCCTCTTTTATCATTCGTTAACCACAGTATGGTGTGTCAAAGCCACATATAATGGAATCGAATCTGTTTTATTTTGAAAAAACTAAAAAAGAGAAACAAATGTTAGAAGAGTAACTTTAACGATCCTTCAAGGGCAAAGGACACTTATCGCAACAGGACAAAATGGAGGGGTTTCCTCTTCAATTTTAGCTTTATTTCGTCAAAATATGTAAATAAGTTTGGGAGATATGGCGAATAGTATGTAGTATATAGTAAGAATGATTAACAATATAATATATATGTAGAATGATATATGCTATATTGTTGAATAGTTGCCTAACAACACATTTATACCAAATAGGGTAGTTTTTAAAAAAATTGAAGAAATTAGTGGTTGAAGCCATACATTTTCCATTACAACGATTGTCACGTTGTCTCATCAGCCGTGAGAGGGTTATTTCTTCTAAAGCAACAGCTACTACGTTCATTTTTTTTGTGCAGTTTGTAGTAATTTGTGCATTAGTTTCCCATGATGATGTGTAGAACATTTAGTTAGCATATTTGGTTGAGATTTGGAAAAAATATACAGGGTGATGCAAAATTCAGCTTTGTAGTGCAGAAAGTTTAACTTGGTTTTCAAAATGTCAAGAAAGTGCATATATTAACGAATGCCTTGTATGTACTTCTGAATGGCACACTAACATACTCCCCTTTTATCACTCGTTAACCATAGTAAGGTGTGTCAAAGCCAAATATAATGGAATCGAATCTGTTTTATTTTGAAAAAACTAAAAAACAGAAACAAACGTTATAAGATGAATTTTAACGTTTCTTCAAGGGCAAAGGACCCTTATTGCAACAGGACAAAATGGAGGGGTTTCCTCTTCAATTTTAGCTTTATTTCGTCAAAATATGTAAATAAGTTTGGGAGATATGGCGAATAGTATGTAGTATATAGTAACAATGATTAACAATATAATATATATGTAGAATGACATATGCTATATTGTTGAATAGTTGCCTAACAACATATATATACCAAATAGGAGAGTTTTTAAAAAAATTGAAGAAATTAGTGGTTGAAGCCATACATTTTCCAGTTACAACGAGTGTCACGTGGTCTCATCAGCCGTGAGAGGGTTAACTATTTCTTCTAAAGCAACAGGTACTACGTTCATTTTTTAATGCAGTTTGTAGTAATTTGTGCATTTATTTTCCCGTGATGATGTGTAGAACATTTAGTTAGCATATTTAGTTGAGATTTGGAAAAAATATACAGGGTGATGCAAAATTCAGCTTTGTAGTACAGAAAGTATAAATTGGTTTTCAAAATGTGAAGAAAGTGCATATATTAACGAATGCCCTGTATGTACTTCTGAATGGCACAGTAACATATTCCTCTTTTATCATTCGTTAACCACAGTATGGTGTGTCAAAGCCACATATAATGGAATCGAATCTGTTTTATTTTGAAAAAACTAAAAATGAGAAACAAACCGTATAGGAGGAATTTTAACGTTTCTTCAAGGGCAAAGGACCTTAGCGCAACCGTACAAAATGGAGGGGTTTCCTCTTCAATTTTAGCTTTATTTCGTCAAAATATGTAAATAAGTTTGGGAGATATGGCGAATAGTATGTAGTATATAGTAACAATGATTAACAATATAATATATATGTAGAATGATATATGCTATATGGTTGAATAGTTGCCTAACAACACATTTATACCAAATCGGGGAGTTTTTAAAAAAATTGAAGAAATTAGTGGTTGAAGCAATACATTTTCCAGTTACAACGATTGTCACGTTGTCTCATCAGCCGGGAGAGGGTTAACTATTTCTTCTAAAGCAACAGGTACTACGTTCATTTTTTAATGCAGTTTGTAGTAATTTGTGCATTTATTTTCCCGTGATGATGTGTAGAACATTTAGTTAGTATATTTAGTTGAGATTTGGAAAAAATATACAGGGAGATGCAAAATTCAGCTTTGTAGTACAGAAAGTATAAATTGGTTTTCAAAATGTGAAGAAAGTGCATATATTAACGAATGCCCTGTATGTACTTCTGAATGGCACAGTAACATATTCGTCTTTTATCATTCGTTAACCACAGTATGGTGTGTCAAAGCCACATATAATGGAATCGAATCTGTTTTATTTTGAAAAAACTAAAAATGAGAAACAAACCGTATAGGAGGAATTTTACGTTTCTTCAAGGGCAAAGGACCTTAGCGCAACCGTACAAAATGGAGGGGTTTCCTCTTCAATTTTAGCTTTATTTCGTCAAAATATGTAAATAAGTTTGGGAGATATGGCGAATAGTATGTAGTATATAGTAACAATGGATAACAATATAATATATATGTAGAATGACATATGCTATATTGTTGAATAGTTGCCTAACAACATATATGTACCAAATAGGAGAGTTTTTTAAAAAAAATTGAAGAAATTAGTGGTTGAAGCCATACATTTTCCAGTTACAACGAGTGTCACGTGGTCTCATCAGCCGTGAGAGGGTTAACTATTTCTTCTAAAGCAACAGGTACTACGTTCATTTTTTTTTTTGTGCTGTTTGTAGTAATTTGTGCATTTATTTTCCGCTGATGATGTGTAGAACATTTAGTTAGCATATTTGGTTGAGATTTGGAAAAAATATACAGGGTGATGCAAAATTCAACTTTGTAGTACAGAAAGTATAAATTGGTTTTCAAAATAGGAAGAAAGTGCATATATTAACGACTGCCCTGTATGTACTTCTGAATGGCATAGTAACGTATTCCTCTTTTATCATTCGTTAACCACAGTATGGTGTGTCAAAGCCACATATAATGGAATCGAATCTGTTTTATTTTGAAAAAACTAAAAAAGAGAAACAAATGTTAGAAGAGTAACTTTAACGATCCTTCAAGGGCAAAGGACACTTATCGCAACAGGACAAAATGGAGGGGTTTCCTCTTCAATTTTAGCTTTATTTCGTCAAAATATGTAAATAAGTTTGGGAGATATGGCGAATAGTATGTAGTATATAGTAAGAATGATTAACAATATAATATATATGTAGAATGATATATGCTATATTGTTGAATAGTTGCCTAACAACACATTTATACCAAATAGGGTAGTTTTTAAAAAAATTGAAGAAATTAGTGGTTGAAGCCATACATTTTCCATTTACAACGATTGTCACGTTGTCTCATCAGCCGTGAGAGGGTTATTTCTTCTAAAGCAACAGGTACTACGTTCATTTTTTTTGTGCAGTTTGTAGTAATTTGTGCATTAGTTTCCCATGATGATGTGTAGAACATTTAGTTAGCATATTTGGTTGAGATTTGGAAAAAATATACAGGGTGATGCAAAATTCAGCTTTGTAGTGCAGAAAGTTTAACTTGGTTTTCAAAATGTCAAGAAAGTGCATATATTAACGAATGCCTTGTATGTACTTCTGAATGGCACACTAACATACTCCCCTTTTATCACTCGTTAACCATAGTAAGGTGTGTCAAAGCCAAATATAATGGAATCGAATCTGTTTTATTTTGAAAAAACTAAAAAACAGAAACAAACGTTATAAGAGGAATTTTAACGTTTCTTCAAGGGCAAAGGACCCTTATCGCAACAGGACAAAATGGAGGGGTTTCCTCTTCAATTTTAGCTTTATTTCGTCAAAATATGTAAATAAGTTTGGGAGATATGGCGAATAGTATGTAGTATATAGTAACAATGATTAACAATATAATATATATGTAGAATGACATATGCTATATTGTTGAATAGTTGCCTAACAACATATATATACCAAATAGGAGAGTTTTTAAAAAAATTGAAGAAATTAGTGGTTGAAGCCATACATTTTCCAGTTACAACGAGTGTCACGTGGTCTCATCAGCCGTGAGAGGGTTAACTATTTCTTCTAAAGCAACAGGTACTACGTTCATTTTTTTTGTGCAGTTTGTAGTAATTTGTGCATTAGTTTCCCATGATGATGTGTAGAACATTTAGTTAGCATATTTGGTTGAGATTTGGAAAAAATATACAGGGTGATGCAAAATTCAGCTTTGTAGTGCAGAAAGTTTAACTTGGTTTTCAAAATGTCAAGAAAGTGCATATATTAACGAATGCCTTGTATGTACTTCTGAATGGCACACTAACATACTCCCCTTTTATCACTCGTTAACCATAGTATGGTGTGTCAAAGCCAAATATAATGGAATCGAATCTGTTTTATTTTGAAAAAACTAAAAAACAGAAACAAACGTTATAAGAGGAATTTTAATGTTTCTTCAAGGGCAAAGGACATTTATCGCAACCGTACAAAATGGATAGGTTTGCTCTTCAATTTGAGCTTTATTTCGTCAAAATATGTAAATAACTTTGGGAGATATGGCGAATAGTATGTAGTATATAGTAACAATGGATAACAATATAATATATATGTAGAATGACATATGCTATATTGTTGAATAGTTGCCTAACAACATATATATACCAAATAGGAGAGTTTTTTAAAAAATTGAGGAAATTAGTGGTTGATGCCATACATTTTTCAGTTACAACGAGTGTCACGTGGTCTCATCAGCCGTGAGAGGGTTAACTATTTCTTCTAAAGCAACAGGTACTACGTTCATTTTTTTGTGCAGTTTGTAGTAATTTGTGCATTTATTTTCCGCTGATGATGTGTAGAACATTTAGTTAGCATATTTGGTTGAGATTTGGAAAAAATATACAGGGTGATGCAAAATTCAGCTTTGTAGTGCAGAAAGTTTAACTTGGTTTTAAAAATGTGAAGAAAGTGCATATATTAACGAATGCCCTGTATGTACTTCTGAATGGCACACTAACATACTCCCCTTTTATCATTCGTTAACCATAGTATGGTGTGTCAAAGCCACATATAATGGAATCGAATCTGTTTTATTTTGAAAAAACTAAAAAAGAGAAACAAACGTTATAAGATGAATTTTAACGTTTCTTCAAGGGCAAAGGACCCTTATTGCAACAGGACAAAATGGAGGGGTTTCCTCTTCAATTTTAGCTTTATTTCGTCAAAATATGTAAATAAGTTTGGGAGATATGGCGAATAGTATGTAGTATATAGTAACAATGATTAACAATATAATATATATGTAGAATGACATATGCTATATTGTTGAATAGTTGCCTAACAACATATATATACCAAATAGGAGAGTGTTTAAAAAAATTGAAGAAATTAGTGGTTGAAGCCATACATTTTCCAGTTACAACGAGTGTCACGTGGTCTCATCAGCCGTGAGAGGGTTAACTATTTCTTCTAAAGCAACAGGTACTACGTTCATTTTTTAATGCAGTTTGTAGTAATTTGTGCATTTATTTTCCCGTGATGATGTGTAGAACATTTAGTTAGCATATTTAGTTGAGATTTGGAAAAAATATACAGGGTGATGCAAAATTCAGCTTTGTAGTACAGAAAGTATAAATTGGTTTTCAAAATGTGAAGAAAGTGCATATATTAACGAATGCCCTGTATGTACTTCTGAATGGCACAGTAACATATTCCTCTTTTATCATTCGTTAACCACAGTATGGTGTGTCAAAGCCACATATAATGGAATCGAATCTGTTTTATTTTGAAAAAACTAAAAATGAGAAACAAACCGTATAGGAGGAATTTTAACGTTTCTTCAAGGGCAAAGGACCTTAGCGCAACCGTACAAAATGGAGGGGTTTCCTCTTCAATTTTAGCTTTATTTCGTCAAAATATGTAAATAAGTTTGGGAGATATGGCGAATAGTATGTAGTATATAGTAACAATGATTAACAATATAATATATATGTAGAATGATATATGCTATATGGTTGAATAGTTGCCTAACAACACATTTATACCAAATCGGGGAGTTTTTAAAAAAATTGAAGAAATTAGTGGTTGAAGCCATACATTTTCCAGTTACAACGATTGTCACGTTGTCTCATCAGCCGGGAGAGGGTTAACTATTTCTTCTAAAGCAACAGGTACTACGTTCATTTTTTAATGCAGTTTGTAGTAATTTGTGCATTTATTTTCCCGTGATGATGTGTAGAACATTTAGTTAGTATATTTAGTTGAGATTTGGAAAAAATATACAGGGAGATGCAAAATTCAGCTTTGTAGTACAGAAAGTATAAATTGGTTTTCAAAATGTGAAGAAAGTGCATATATTAACGAATGCCCTGTATGTACTTCTGAATGGCACAGTAACATATTCCTCTTTTATCATTCGTTAACCACAGTATGGTGTGTCAAAGCCACATATAATGGAATCGAATCTGTTTTATTTTGAAAAAACTAAAAATGAGAAACAAACCGTATAGGAGGAATTTTACGTTTCTTCAAGGGCAAAGGACCTTAGCGCAACCGTACAAAATGGAGGGGTTTCCTCTTCAATTTTAGCTTTATTTCGTCAAAATATGTAAATAAGTTTGGGAGATATGGCGAATAGTATGTAGTATATAGTAACAATGATTAACAATATAATATATATGTAGAATGACATATGCTATATTGTTGAATAGTTGCCTAACAACATATATATACCAAATAGGGTAGTTTTTAAAAAAATTGAAGAAATTAGTGGTTGAAGCCATACATTTTCCATTTACAACGATTGTCACGTTGTCTCTTCAGCCGTGAGAGGGTTAACTATTTCTTCTAAAGCAACAGGTTCTACGTTCATTTTTTTTGTGCAGTTTGTAGGAATTTGTGCATTTATTTTCCGCTGATGATGTGTAGAACATTTAGTTAGCATATTTGGTTGAGATTTGGAAAAAATATACAGGGTGATGCAAAATTCAGCTTTGTAGTACAGAAAGTATAAATTGGTTTTCAAAATGTGAAGAAAGTGCATATATTAACGAATGTCCTGTATGTACTTCTGAATGGCACAGTAACATATTCCTCTTTTATCATTCGTTAACCACAGTATGGTGTGTCAAAGCCACATATAATGGAATCGAATCTGTTTTATTTTGAAAAAAACTAAAAAAGAGAAACAAATGTTGTAACAGGAATTTTAACGTTTCTTCAAGCGCAAAGGACCTTTATCGCAACCGTACAAAATGGATAGGTTTGCTCTTCAATTTGAGCTTTATTTCGTCAAAATATGTAAATAAGTTTGGGATATATGGCGAATAGTATGTAGTATATAGTAACAATGGATAACAATATAATATATATGTAGAATGACATATGCTATATTGTTGAATAGTTGCCTAACAACATATATGTACCAAATAGGAGAGTTTTTTAAAAAAAATTGAAGAAATTAGTGGTTGAAGCCATACATTTTCCAGTTACAACGAGTGTCACGTGGTCTCATCAGCCGTGAGAGGGTTAACTATTTCTTCTAAAGCAACAGGTACTACGTTCATTTTTTTTGTGCAGTTTGTAGTAATTTGTGCATTTATTTTCCGCTGATGATGTGTAGAACATTTAGTTAGCATATTTGGTTGAGATTTGGAAAAAATATACAGGGTGATGAAAATTCAACTTTGTAGTACAGAAAGTATAAATTGGTTTTCAAAATAGGAAGAAAGTGCATATATTAACGACTGCCCTGTATGTACTTCTGAATGGCATAGTAACGTATTCCTCTTTTATCATTCGTTAACCACAGTATGGTGTGTCAAAGCCACATATAATGGAATCGAATCTGTTTTATTTTGAAAAAAACTAAAAAAGAGAAACAAATGTTAGAAGAGTAACTTTAACGTTCCTTCAAGGGCAAAGGACACTTATCGCAACAGGACAAAATGGAGGGGTTTGCTCTTCAATTTTAGCTTTATTTCGTCAAAATATGTAAATAAGTTTGGGAGATATGGCGAATAGTATGTAGTATATAGTAACAATGATTAACAATATAATATATATGTAGAATGACATATGCTATATTGTTGAATAGTTGCCTAACAACATATATATACCAAATAGGAGAGTTTTTAAAAAAAATTGAAGAAATTAGCGGTTGAAGCCATACATTTTCCAGTTACAACGAGTGTCACGTGGTCTCATCAGCCGTGAGAGGGTTAACTATTTCTTCTAAAGCAACAGGTACTACGTTCATTTTTTAATGCAGTTTGTAGTAATTTGTGCATTTATTTTCCCGCGATGATGTGTCGAACATTTAGTTAGTATATTTAGTTGAGATTTGGAAAAAATATACAGGGAGATGCAAAATTCAGCTTTGTAGTACAGAAAGTATAAATTGGTTTTGAAAATGTGAAGAAAGTGCATATATTAACGAATGCCCTGTATGTACTTCTGAATGGCACAGTAACATATTCCTCTTTTATCATTCGTTAACCACAGTATGGTGTGTCAAAGCCACATATAATGGAATCGAATCTGTTTTATTTTGAAAAAACTAAAAATGAGAAACAAACCGTATAGGAGGAATTTTAACGTTTCTTCAAGGGCAAAGGACCTTAGCGCAACCGTACAAAATGGAGGGGTTTCCTCTTCAATTTTAGCTTTATTTCGTCAAAATATGTAAATAAGTTTGGGAGATATGGCGAATAGTATGTAGTATATAGTAACAATGATTAACAATATAATATATATGTAGAATGATATATGCTATATTGTTGAATAGTTGCCTAACAACACATTTATACCAAATAGGGTAGTTTTTAAAAAAATTGAAGAAATTAGTGGTTGAAGCCATACATTTTCCAGTTACAACGATTGTCACGTTGTCTCATCAGCCGTGAGAGGGTTAACTATTTCTTCTAAAGCAACTGGTACTACGTTCATTTTTTTTGTGCAGTTTGTAGTAATTTGTGCATTAGTTTCCCATGATGATGTGTAGAACATTTAGTTAGCATATTTGGTTGAGATTTGGAAAAAATATACAGGGTGATGCAAAATTCAGCTTTGTAGTGCAGAAAGTTTAACTTGGTTTTCAAAATGTGAAGAAAGTGCATATATTAACGAATGCCCTGTATGTACCTCTGAATGGCACACTAACATACTCCCCTTTTATCATTCGTTAACCATAGTATGGTGTGTCAAAGCCACATATAATGGAATCGAATCTGTTTTATTTTGAAAAAAACTAAAAAACAGAAACAAACCTTATAAGAGGAATTTTAATGTTTCTTCAAGGGCAAAGGACATTTATCGCAACCGTACAAAATGGATGGGTTTGCTCTTCAATTTGAGCTTTATTTCGTCAAAATATGTAAATAAGTTTGGGAGATATGGCGAATAGTATGTAGTATATAGTAACAATGTATAACAATATAATATATATGTAGAATGACATATGCTATATTGTTGAATAGTTGCCTAACAACATATATGTACCAAATAGGAGAGTTTTTAAAAAAAAATTGAAGAAATTAGTGGTTGAAGCCATACATTTTCCAGTTACAACGAGAGTCACGTGGTCTCATCAGCCGTGAGAGGGTTAACTATTTCTTCTAAAGCAACAGGTACTACGTTCATTTTTTAATGCAGTTTGTAGGAATTTGTGCATTTATTTTCCGCTGATGATGTGTAGAACATTTAGTTAGCATATTTGGTTGAGATTTGGAAAAAATATACAGGGTGATGCAAAATTCGGCTTTGTAGTACAGAAAGTATAAATTGGTTTTCAAAATGTGAAGAAAGTGCATATATTAACGAATGTCCTGTATGTACTTCTGAATGGCACAGTAACATATTCCTCTTTTATCATTCGTTAACCACAGTATGGTGTGTCAAAGCCACATATAATGGAATCGAATCTGTTTTACTTTGAAAAAAACTAAAAAAGAGAAACAAACGTTGTAACAGGAATTTTAGCGTTTCTTCAAGGGCAAAGGACCTTTATCGCAACCGTACAAAATGGATAGGTTTGCTCTTCAATTTGAGCTTTATTTCGTCAAAATATGTAAATAAGTTTGGGAGATATGGCGAATAGTATGTAGTATATAGTAACAATGGATAACAATATAATATATATGTAGAATGACATATGCTATATTTTTGAATAGTTGCCTAACAACATTTATGTACCAAATAGGAGAGTTTTTTAAAAAAAAAATTGAACAAATTAGTGGTTGAAGCCATACATTTTCCAGTTACAACGAGTGTCACGTGGTCTCATCAGCCGTGAGAGGGTTAACTATTTCTTCTAAAGCAACAGGTACTACGTTCCTTTTTTAATGCAGTTTGTAGGAATTTGTGCATTTATTTTCCCGTGATGATGTGTCGAACATTTAGTTAGTATATTTAGTTGAGATTTGGAAAAAATATACAGGGAGATGCAAAATTCAGCTTTGTAGTACAGAAAGTATAAATTGGTTTTCAAACTGTGAAGAAAGTGCATATATTAACGAATGCCCTGTATGTACTTCTGAATGGCACAGTAACATATTCCTCTTTTATCATTCGTTAACCACAGTATGGTGGGTCAAAGCCACATATAATGGAATCGAATCTGTTTTATTTTGAAAAAACTAAAAATGAGAAACAAACCGTATAGGAGGAATTTTAACGTTTCTTCAAGGGCAAAGGACCTTAGCGCAACCGTACAAAATGGAGGGGTTTCCTCTTCAATTTTAGCTTTATTTCGTCAAAATATGTAAATAAGTTTGGGAGATATGGCGAATAGTATGTAGTATATAGTAACAATGATTAACAATATAATATATATGTAGAATGATATATGCTATATTGTTGAATAGTTGCCTAACAACACATTTATACCAAATAGGGTAGTTTTTAAAAAAATTGAAGAAATTAGTGGTTGAAGCCATACATTTTCCATTTACAACGATTGTCACGTTGTCTCTTCAGCCGTGAGAGGGTTAACTATTTCTTCTAAAGCAACAGGTACTACGTTCATTTTTTTTGTGCAGTTTGTAGTAATTTGTGCATTAGTTTCCCATGATGATGTGTAGAACATTTAGTTAGCATATTTGGTTGAGATTTGGAAAAAATATACAGGGTGATGCAAAATTCAGCTTTGTAGTGCAGAAAGTTTAACTTGGTTTTCAAAATGTGAAGAAAGTGCATATATTAACGAATGCCTTGTATGTACTTCTGAATGGCACACTAACATACTCCCCTTTTATCATTCGTTAACCATAGTATGGTGTGTCAAAGCCACATATAATGGAATCGAATCTGTTTTATTTTGAAAAAACTAAAAAACAGAAACAAACGTTATAAGAGGAATTTTAATGTTTCTTCAAGGGCAAAGGACATTTATCGCAACCGTACAAAATGGATACGTTTGCTCTTCAATTTGAGCTTTATTTCGTCAAAATATGTAAATAAGTTTGGGAGATATGGCGAATAGTATGTAGTATATAGTAACAATGGATAACAATATAATATATATGTAGAATGACATATGCTATATTGTTGAATAGTTGCCTAACAACATATATATACCAAATAGGAGAGTTTTTTAAAAAATTGAGGAAATTAGTGGTTGATGCCATACATTTTCCAGTTACAACGAGTGTCACGTGGTCTCATCAGCCGTGAGAGGGTTAACTATTTCTTCTAAAGCAACAGGTACTACGTTCATTTTTTTTGTGCAGTTTTAGTAATTTGTGCATTTATTTTCCGCTGATGATGTGTAGAACATTTAGTTAGCATATTTGGTTGAGATTTGGAAAAAATATACAGGGTGATGCAAAATTCAGCTTTGTAGTGCAGAAAGTTTAACTTGGTTTTAAAAATGTGAAGAAAGTGCATATATTAACGAATGCCCTGTATGTACTTCTGAATGGCACACTAACATACTCCCCTTTTATCATTCGTTAACCATAGTATGGTGTGTCAAAGCCACATATAATGGAATCGAATCTGTTTTATTTTGAAAAAACTAAAAATGAGAAACAAACCGTATAGGAGGAATTTTAACGTTTCTTCAAGGGCAAAGGACCCTTATTGCAACAGGACAAAATGGAGGGGTTTCCTCTTCAATTTTAGCTTTATTTCGTCAAAATATGTAAATAAGTTTGGGTGATATGGCGAATAGTATGTAGTATATAGTAACAATGATTAACAATATAATATATATGTAGAATGACATATGCTATATTGTTGAATAGTTGCCTAACAACATATATATACCAAATAGGAGAGTTTTAAAAAAATTGAAGAAATTAGTGGTTGAAGCCATACATTTTCCAGTTACAACGAGTGTCACGTGGTCTCATCAGCCGTGAGAGGGTTAACTATTTCTTCTAAAGCAACAGGTACTACGTTCATTTTTTAATGCAGTTTGTAGTAATTTGTGCATTTATTTTCCCGTGATGATGTGTAGAACATTTAGTTAGTACATTTAGTTGAGATTTGGAAAAAATATACAGGGTGATGCAAAATTCAGCTTTGTAGTACAGAAAGTATAAATTGGTTTTCAAAATGTGAAGAAAGTGCATATATTAACGAATGCCCTGTATGTACTTCTGAATGGCACAGTAACATATTCCTCTTTTATCATTCGTTAACCACAGCATGGTGTGTCAAAGCCACATATAATGGAATCGAATCTGTTTTATTTTGAAAAAACTAAAAATGAGAAAAAACCGTATAGGAGGAATTTTAACGTTTCTTCAAGGGCAAAGGACCTTAGCGCAACCGTACAAAATGGAGGGGTTTCCTCTTCAATTTTAGCTTTATTTCGTCAAAATATGTAAATAAGTTTGGGAGATATGGCGAATAGTATGTAGTATATAGTAACAATGATTAACAATATAATATATATGTAGAATGATATATGCTATATTGTTGAATAGTTGCCTAACAACACATTTATACCAAATAGGGGAGTTTTTAAAAAAATTGAAGAAATTAGTGGTTGAAGCCATACATTTTCCAGTTACAACGATTGTCACGTTGTCTCATCAGCCGTGAGAGGGTTAACTATTTCTTCTAAAGCAACTGGTACTACGTTCATTTTTTTTGTGCAGTTTGTAGTAATTTGTGCATTAGTTTCCCATGATGATGTGTAGAACATTTAGTTAGCATATTTGGTTGAGATTTGGAAAAAATATACAGGGTGATGCAAAATTCAGCTTTGTAGTGCAGAAAGTTTAACTTGGTTTTCAAAATGTGAAGAAAGTGCATATATTAACGAATGCCCTGTATGTACCTCTGAATGGCACACTAACATACTCCCCTTTTATCATTCGTTAACCATAGTATGGTGTGTCAAAGCCACATATAATGGAATCGAATCTGTTTTATTTTGAAAAAAACTAAAAAACAGAAACAAACCTTATAAGAGGAATTTTAATGTTTCTTCAAGGGCAAAGGACCTTTATCGCAACCGTACAAAATGGATGGGTTTGCTCTTCAATTTGAGCTTTATTTCGTCAAAATATGTAAATAAGTTTGGGAGATATGGCGAATAGTATGTAGTATATAGTAACAATGTATAACAATATAATATATATGTAGAATGACATATGCTATATTGTTGAATAGTTGCCTAACAACATATATGTACCAAATAGGAGAGTTTTTAAAAAAAAATTGAAGAAATTAGTGGTTGAAGCCATACATTTTCCAGTTACAACGAGAGTCACGTGGTCTCATCATCCGTGAGAGGGTTAACTATTTCTTCTAAAGCAACAGGTACTACGTTCATTTTTTAATGCAGTTTGTAGGAATTTGTGCATTTATTTTCCGCTGATGATGTGTAGAACATTTAGTTAGCATATTTGGTTGAGATTTGGAAAAAATATACAGGGTGATGCAAAATTCGGCTTTGTAGTACAGAAAGTATAAATTGGTTTTCAAAATGTGAAGAAAGTGCATATATTAACGAATGTCCTGTATGTACTTCTGAATGGCACAGTAACATATTCCTCTTTTATCATTCGTTAACCACAGTATGGTGTGTCAAAGCCACATATAATGGAATCGAATCTGTTTTATTTTGAAAAAAACTAAAAAAGAGAAACAAACGTTGTAACAGGAATTTTAGCGTTTCTTCAAGGGCAAAGGACCTTTATCGCAACCGTACAAAATGGATAGGTTTGCTCTTCAATTTGAGCTTTATTTCGTCAAAATATGTAAATAAGTTTGGGAGATATGGCGAATAGTATGTAGTATATAGTAACAATGGATAACAATATAATATATATGTAGAATGACATATGCTATATTTTTGAATAGTTGCCTAACAACATTTATGTACCAAATAGGAGAGTTTTTTAAAAAAAAAATTGAACAAATTAGTGGTTGAAGCCATACATTTTCCAGTTACAACGAGTGTCACGTGGTCTCATCAGCCGTGAGAGGGTTAACTATTTCTTCTAAAGCAACAGGTACTACGTTCCTTTTTTAATGCAGTTTGTAGGAATTTGTGCATTTATTTTCCCGTGATGATGTGTCGAACATTTAGTTAGTATATTTAGTTGAGATTTGGAAAAAATATACAGGGAGATGCAAAATTCAGCTTTGTAGTACAGAAAGTATAAATTGGTTTTCAAAATGTGAAGAAAGTGCATATATTAACGAATGCCCTGTACGTACTTCTCAATGGCACAGTAACATATTCCTCTTTTATCATTCGTTAACCACAGTATGGTGGGTCAAAGCCACATATAATGGAATCGAATCTGTTTTATTTTGAAAAAACTAAAAAAGAGAAACAAACGTTATAAGATGAATTTTAACGTTTCTTCAAGGGCAAAGGACCCTTATTGCAACAGGACAAAATGGAGGGGTTTCCTCTTCAATTTTAGCTTTATTTCGTCAAAATATGTAAATAAGTTTGGGAGATATGGCGAATAGTATGTAGTATATAGTAACAATGATTAACAATATAATATATATGTAGAATGACATATGCTATATTGTTGAATAGTTGCCTAACAACATATATATACCAAATAGGAGAGTTTTTAAAAAAAATTGAAGAAATTAGCGGTTGAAGCCATACATTTTCCAGTTACAACGAGTGTCACGTGGTCTCATCAGCCGTGAGAGGGTTAACTATTTCTTCTAAAGCAACAGGTACTACGTTCATTTTTTTTGTGCAGTTTGTAGTAATTTGTGCATTTATTTTCCGCTGATGATGTGTAGAACATTTAGTTAGCATATTTGGTTGAGATTTGGAAAAAATATACAGGGTGATGAAAATTCAACTTTGTAGTACAGAAAGTATAAATTGGTTTTCAAAATAGGAAGAAAGTGCATATATTAACGACTGCCCTGTATGTACTTCTGAATGGCATAGTAACGTATTCCTCTTTTATCATTCGTTAACCACAGTATGGTGTGTCAAAGCCACATATAATGGAATCGAATCTGTTTTATTTTGAAAAAAACTAAAAAAGAGAAACAAATGTTAGAAGAGTAACTTTAACGTTCCTTCAAGGGCAAAGGACACTTATCGCAACAGGACAAAATGGAGGGGTTTGCTCTTCAATTTTAGCTTTATTTCGTCAAAATATGTAAATAAGTTTGGGAGATATGGCGAATAGTATGTAGTATATAGTAACAATGATTAACAATATAATATATATGTAGAATGACATATGCTATATTGTTGAATAGTTGCCTAACAACATATATATACCAAATAGGAGAGTTTTTAAAAAAAATTGAAGAAATTAGCGGTTGAAGCCATACATTTTCCAGTTACAACGAGTGTCACGTGGTCTCATCAGCCGTGAGAGGGTTAACTATTTCTTCTAAAGCAACAGGTACTACGTTCATTTTTTAATGCAGTTTGTAGTAATTTGTGCATTTATTTTCCCGCGATGATGTGTCGAACATTTAGTTAGTATATTTAGTTGAGATTTGGAAAAAATATACAGGGAGATGCAAAATTCAGCTTTGTAGTACAGAAAGTATAAATTGGTTTTGAAAATGTGAAGAAAGTGCATATATTAACGAATGCCCTGTATGTACTTCTGAATGGCACAGTAACATATTCCTCTTTTATCATTCGTTAACCACAGTATGGTGTGTCAAAGCCACATATAATGGAATCGAATCTGTTTTATTTTGAAAAAACTAAAAATGAGAAACAAACCGTATAGGAGGAATTTTAACGTTTCTTCAAGGGCAAAGGACCTTAGCGCAACCGTACAAAATGGAGGGGTTTCCTCTTCAATTTTAGCTTTATTTCGTCAAAATATGTAAATAAGTTTGGGAGATATGGCGAATAGTATGTAGTATATAGTAACAATGATTAACAATATAATATATATGTAGAATGATATATGCTATATTGTTGAATAGTTGCCTAACAACACATTTATACCAAATAGGGGAGTTTTTAAAAAAATTGAAGAAATTAGTGGTTGAAGCCATACATTTTCCAGTTACAACGATTGTCACGTTGTCTCATCAGCCGTGAGAGGGTTAACTATTTCTTCTAAAGCAACTGGTACTACGTTCATTTTTTTTGTGCAGTTTGTAGTAATTTGTGCATTAGTTTCCCATGATGATGTGTAGAACATTTAGTTAGCATATTTGGTTGAGATTTGGAAAAAATATACAGGGTGATGCAAAATTCAGCTTTGTAGTGCAGAAAGTTTAACTTGGTTTTCAAAATGTGAAGAAAGTGCATATATTAACGAATGCCCTGTATGTACCTCTGAATGGCACACTAACATACTCCCCTTTTATCATTCGTTAACCATAGTATGGTGTGTCAAAGCCACATATAATGGAATCGAATCTGTTTTATTTTGAAAAAAACTAAAAAACAGAAACAAACCTTATAAGAGGAATTTTAATGTTTCTTCAAGGGCAAAGGACATTTATCGCAACCGTACAAAATGGATGGGTTTGCTCTTCAATTTGAGCTTTATTTCGTCAAAATATGTAAATAAGTTTGGGAGATATGGCGAATAGTATGTAGTATATAGTAACAATGTATAACAATATAATATATATGTAGAATGACATATGCTATATTGTTGAATAGTTGCCTAACAACATATATGTACCAAATAGGAGAGTTTTTAAAAAAAAATTGAAGAAATTAGTGGTTGAAGCCATACATTTTCCAGTTACAACGAGAGTCACGTGGTCTCATCAGCCGTGAGAGGGTTAACTATTTCTTCTAAAGCAACAGGTACTACGTTCATTTTTTAATGCAGTTTGTAGGAATTTGTGCATTTATTTTCCGCTGATGATGTGTAGAACATTTAGTTAGCATATTTGGTTGAGATTTGGAAAAAATATACAGGGTGATGCAAAATTCGGCTTTGTAGTACAGAAAGTATAAATTGGTTTTCAAAATGTGAAGAAAGTGCATATATTAACGAATGTCCTGTATGTACTTCTGAATGGCACAGTAACATATTCCTCTTTTATCATTCGTTAACCACAGTATGGTGTGTCAAAGCCACATATAATGGAATCGAATCTGTTTTATTTTGAAAAAAACTAAAAAAGAGAAACAAACGTTGTAACAGGAATTTTAGCGTTTCTTCAAGGGCAAAGGACCTTTATCGCAACCGTACAAAATGGATAGGTTTGCTCTTCAATTTGAGCTTTATTTCGTCAAAATATGTAAATAAGTTTGGGAGATATGGCGAATAGTATGTAGTATATAGTAACAATGGATAACAATATAATATATATGTAGAATGACATATGCTATATTTTTGAATAGTTGCCTAACAACATTTATGTACCAAATAGGAGAGTTTTTTAAAAAAAAAATTGAACAAATTAGTGGTTGAAGCCATACATTTTCCAGTTACAACGAGTGTCACGTGGTCTCATCAGCCGTGAGAGGGTTAACTATTTCTTCTAAAGCAACAGGTACTACGTTCCTTTTTTAATGCAGTTTGTAGGAATTTGTGCATTTATTTTCCCGTGATGATGTGTCGAACATTTAGTTAGTATATTTAGTTGAGATTTGGAAAAAATATACAGGGAGATGCAAAATTCAGCTTTGTAGTACAGAAAGTATAAATTGGTTTTCAAACTGTGAAGAAAGTGCATATATTAACGAATGCCCTGTATGTACTTCTGAATGGCACAGTAACATATTCCTCTTTTATCATTCGTTAACCACAGTATGGTGGGTCAAAGCCACATATAATGGAATCGAATCTGTTTTATTTTGAAAAAACTAAAAATGAGAAACAAACCGTATAGGAGGAATTTTAACGTTTCTTCAAGGGCAAAGGACCTTAGCGCAACCGTACAAAATGGAGGGGTTTCCTCTTCAATTTTAGCTTTATTTCGTCAAAATATGTAAATAAGTTTGGGAGATATGGCGAATAGTATGTAGTATATAGTAACAATGATTAACAATATAATATATATGTAGAATGATATATGCTATATTGTTGAATAGTTGCCTAACAACACATTTATACCAAATAGGGTAGTTTTTAAAAAAATTGAAGAAATTAGTGGTTGAAGCCATACATTTTCCATTTACAACGATTGTCACGTTGTCTCTTCAGCCGTGAGAGGGTTAACTATTTCTTCTAAAGCAACAGGTACTACGTTCATTTTTTTTGTGCAGTTTGTAGTAATTTGTGCATTAGTTTCCCATGATGATGTGTAGAACATTTAGTTAGCATATTTGGTTGAGATTTGGAAAAAATATACAGGGTGATGCAAAATTCAGCTTTGTAGTGCAGAAAGTTTAACTTGGTTTTCAAAATGTGAAGAAAGTGCATATATTAACGAATGCCTTGTATGTACTTCTGAATGGCACACTAACATACTCCCCTTTTATCATTCGTTAACCATAGTATGGTGTGTCAAAGCCACATATAATGGAATCGAATCTGTTTTATTTTGAAAAAACTAAAAAACAGAAACAAACGTTATAAGAGGAATTTTAATGTTTCTTCAAGGGCAAAGGACATTTATCGCAACCGTACAAAATGGATACGTTTGCTCTTCAATTTGAGCTTTATTTCGTCAAAATATGTAAATAAGTTTGGGAGATATGGCGAATAGTATGTAGTATATAGTAACAATGGATAACAATATAATATATATGTAGAATGACATATGCTATATTGTTGAATAGTTGCCTAACAACATATATATACCAAATAGGAGAGTTTTTTAAAAAATTGAGGAAATTAGTGGTTGATGCCATACATTTTCCAGTTACAACGAGTGTCACGTGGTCTCATCAGCCGTGAGAGGGTTAACTATTTCTTCTAAAGCAACAGGTACTACGTTCATTTTTTTTGTGCAGTTTTAGTAATTTGTGCATTTATTTTCCGCTGATGATGTGTAGAACATTTAGTTAGCATATTTGGTTGAGATTTGGAAAAAATATACAGGGTGATGCAAAATTCAGCTTTGTAGTGCAGAAAGTTTAACTTGGTTTTAAAAATGTGAAGAAAGTGCATATATTAACGAATGCCCTGTATGTACTTCTGAATGGCACACTAACATACTCCCCTTTTATCATTCGTTAACCATAGTATGGTGTGTCAAAGCCACATATAATGGAATCGAATCTGTTTTATTTTGAAAAAACTAAAAATGAGAAACAAACCGTATAGGAGGAATTTTAACGTTTCTTCAAGGGCAAAGGACCCTTATTGCAACAGGACAAAATGGAGGGGTTTCCTCTTCAATTTTAGCTTTATTTCGTCAAAATATGTAAATAAGTTTGGGTGATATGGCGAATAGTATGTAGTATATAGTAACAATGATTAACAATATAATATATATGTAGAATGACATATGCTATATTGTTGAATAGTTGCCTAACAACATATATATACCAAATAGGAGAGTTTTTAAAAAAATTGAAGAAATTAGTGGTTGAAGCCATACATTTTCCAGTTACAACGAGTGTCACGTGGTCTCATCAGCCGTGAGAGGGTTAACTATTTCTTCTAAAGCAACAGGTACTACGTTCATTTTTTAATGCAGTTTGTAGTAATTTGTGCATTTATTTTCCCGTGATGATGTGTAGAACATTTAGTTAGTACATTTAGTTGAGATTTGGAAAAAATATACAGGGTGATGCAAAATTCAGCTTTGTAGTACAGAAAGTATAAATTGGTTTTCAAAATGTGAAGAAAGTGCATATATTAACGAATGCCCTGTATGTACTTCTGAATGGCACAGTAACATATTCCTCTTTTATCATTCGTTAACCACAGCATGGTGTGTCAAAGCCACATATAATGGAATCGAATCTGTTTTATTTTGAAAAAACTAAAAATGAGAAAAAACCGTATAGGAGGAATTTTAACGTTTCTTCAAGGGCAAAGGACCTTAGCGCAACCGTACAAAATGGAGGGGTTTCCTCTTCAATTTTAGCTTTATTTCGTCAAAATATGTAAATAAGTTTGGGAGATATGGCGAATAGTATGTAGTATATAGTAACAATGATTAACAATATAATATATATGTAGAATGATATATGCTATATTGTTGAATAGTTGCCTAACAACACATTTATACCAAATAGGGGAGTTTTTAAAAAAATTGAAGAAATTAGTGGTTGAAGCCATACATTTTCCAGTTACAACGATTGTCACGTTGTCTCATCAGCCGTGAGAGGGTTAACTATTTCTTCTAA
This sequence comes from Thermobia domestica, assembly GCF_964235325.1. Taxonomy (NCBI): domain Eukaryota; kingdom Metazoa; phylum Arthropoda; class Insecta; order Zygentoma; family Lepismatidae; genus Thermobia; species Thermobia domestica. The sequence continues at coordinate 167,840 of NW_027656042.1, forward strand.
AGCAACTGGTACTACGTTCATTTTTTTTGTGCAGTTTGTAGTAATTTGTGCATTAGTTTCCCATGATGATGTGTAGAACATTTAGTTAGCATATTTGGTTGAGATTTGGAAAAAATATACAGGGTGATGCAAAATTCAGCTTTGTAGTGCAGAAAGTTTAACTTGGTTTTCAAAATGTGAAGAAAGTGCATATATTAACGAATGCCCTGTATGTACCTCTGAATGGCACACTAACATACTCCCCTTTTATCATTCGTTAACCATAGTATGGTGTGTCAAAGCCACATATAATGGAATCGAATCTGTTTTATTTTGAAAAAAACTAAAAAACAGAAACAAACCTTATAAGAGGAATTTTAATGTTTCTTCAAGGGCAAAGGACCTTTATCGCAACCGTACAAAATGGATGGGTTTGCTCTTCAATTTGAGCTTTATTTCGTCAAAATATGTAAATAAGTTTGGGAGATATGGCGAATAGTATGTAGTATATAGTAACAATGTATAACAATATAATATATATGTAGAATGACATATGCTATATTGTTGAATAGTTGCCTAACAACATATATGTACCAAATAGGAGAGTTTTAAAAAAAAATTGAAGAAATTAGTGGTTGAAGCCATACATTTTCCAGTTACAACGAGAGTCACGTGGTCTCATCATCCGTGAGAGGGTTAACTATTTCTTCTAAAGCAACAGGTACTACGTTCATTTTTTAATGCAGTTTGTAGGAATTTGTGCATTTATTTTCCGCTGATGATGTGTAGAACATTTAGTTAGCATATTTGGTTGAGATTTGGAAAAAATATACAGGGTGATGCAAAATTCGGCTTTGTAGTACAGAAAGTATAAATTGGTTTTCAAAATGTGAAGAAAGTGCATATATTAACGAATGTCCTGTATGTACTTCTGAATGGCACAGTAACATATTCCTCTTTTATCATTCGTTAACCACAGTATGGTGTGTCAAAGCCACATATAATGGAATCGAATCTGTTTTATTTTGAAAAAAACTAAAAAAGAGAAACAAACGTTGTAACAGGAATTTTAGCGTTTCTTCAAGGGCAAAGGACCTTTATCGCAACCGTACAAAATGGATAGGTTTGCTCTTCAATTTGAGCTTTATTTCGTCAAAATATGTAAATAAGTTTGGGAGATATGGCGAATAGTATGTAGTATATAGTAACAATGGATAACAATATAATATATATGTAGAATGACATATGCTATATTTTTGAATAGTTGCCTAACAACATTTATGTACCAAATAGGAGAGTTTTTTAAAAAAAAATTGAACAAATTAGTGGTTGAAGCCATACATTTTCCAGTTACAACGAGTGTCACGTGGTCTCATCAGCCGTGAGAGGGTTAACTATTTCTTCTAAAGCAACAGGTACTACGTTCCTTTTTTAATGCAGTTTGTAGGAATTTGTGCATTTATTTTCCCGTGATGATGTGTCGAACATTTAGTTAGTATATTTAGTTGAGATTTGGAAAAAATATACAGGGAGATGCAAAATTCAGCTTTGTAGTACAGAAAGTATAAATTGGTTTTCAAAATGTGAAGAAAGTGCATATATTAACGAATGCCCTGTACGTACTTCTCAATGGCACAGTAACATATTCCTCTTTTATCATTCGTTAACCACAGTATGGTGGGTCAAAGCCACATATAATGGAATCGAATCTGTTTTATTTTGAAAAAACTAAAAAAGAGAAACAAACGTTATAAGATGAATTTTAACGTTTCTTCAAGGGCAAAGGACCCTTATTGCAACAGGACAAAATGGAGGGGTTTCCTCTTCAATTTTAGCTTTATTTCGTCAAAATATGTAAATAAGTTTGGGAGATATGGCGAATAGTATGTAGTATATAGTAACAATGATTAACAATATAATATATATGTAGAATGACATATGCTATATTGTTGAATAGTTGCCTAACAACATATATATACCAAATAGGAGAGTTTTAAAAAAAATTGAAGAAATTAGTGGTTGAAGCCATACATTTTCCAGTTACAACGAGTGTCACGTGGTCTCATCAGCCGTGAGAGGGTTAACTATTTCTTCTAAAGCAACAGGTACTACGTTCATTTTTTAATGCAGTTTGTAGTAATTTGTGCATTTATTTTCCCGTGATGATGTGTAGAACATTTAGTTAGTACATTTAGTTGAGATTTGGAAAAAATATACAGGGTGATGCAAAATTCAGCTTTGTAGTACAGAAAGTATAAATTGGTTTTCAAAATGTGAAGAAAGTGCATATATTAACGAATGCCCTGTATGTACTTCTGAATGGCACAGTAACATATTCCTCTTTTATCATTCGTTAACCACAGTATGGTGTGTCAAAGCCACATATAATGGAATCGAATCTGTTTTATTTTGAAAAAACTAAAAATGAGAAAAAACCGTATAGGAGGAATTTTAACGTTTCTTCAAGGGCAAAGGACATTAGCGCAACCGTACAAAATGGAGGGGTTTCCTCTTCAATTTTAGCTTTATTTCGTCAATATATGTAAATAAGTTTGGGAGATATGGCGAATAGTATGTAGTATATAGTAACAATGATTAACAATATAATATATATGTAGAATGATATATGCTATATTGTTGAATAGTTGCCTAACAACACATTTATACCAAATAGGGGAGTTTTTAAAAAAATTGAAGAAATTAGTGGTTGAAGCCATACAATTTCCAGTTACAACGATTGTCACGTTGTCTCATCAGCCGTGAGAGGGTTAACTATTTCTTCTAAAGCAACAGGTACTACGTTCATTTTTTAATGCAGTTTGTAGTAATTTGTGCATTTATTTTCCGCTGATGATGTGTAGAACATTTAGTTAGTATATTTAGTTGAGATTTGGAAAAAATATACAGGGAGATGCAAAATTCAGCTTTGTAGTACAGAAAGTATAAATTGGTTTTGAAAATGTGAAGAAAGTGCATATATTAACGAATGCCCTGTATGTACTTCTGAATGGCACAGTAACATATTCCTCTTTTATCATTCGTTAACCACAGTATGGTGTGTCAAAGCCACATATAATGGAATCGAATCTGTTTTATTTTGAAAAAACTAAAAAAGAGAAACAAATGTTATAAGATGAATTTTAACGTTTCTTCAAGGGCAAAGGACCCTTATTGCAACAGGACAAAATGGAGGGGTTTCCTCTTCAATTTTAGCTTTATTTCGTCAATATATGTAAATAAGTTTGGGAGATATGGAGAATAGTATGTAGTATATAGTAACAATGATTAACAATATAATATATATGTAGAATGATATATGCTATATTGTTGAATAGTTGCCTAACAACACATTTATACCAAATAGGGGAGTTTTTAAAAAAATTGAAGAAATTAGTGGTTGAAGCCATACATTTTCCAGTTACAACGAGTGTCACGTGGTCTCATCAGCCGTGAGAGGGTTAACTATTTCTTCTAAAGCAATAGGTACTACGTTCATTTTTTAATGCAGTTTGTAGTAATTTGTGCATATATTTTCCCGTGATGATGTGTAGAACATTATTTAGTACATTTAGTTGAGATTTGGAAAAAATATACAGGGTGATGCAAAATTCAGTTTTGTAGTACAAAAAGTATAAATTGGTTTTCAAAATGTGAAGAAAGTGCATATATTAACGAATGTCCTGTATGTACTTCTGAATGGCACAGTAACATATTCCTCTTTTATCATTCGTTAACCACAATATGGTGTGTCAAAGCCACATATAATGGAATCGAATCTGTTTTATTTTGAAAAAAACTAAAAAAGAGAAACAAACGTTGTAACAGGAATTTTAACGTTTCTTCAAGCGCAAAGGACCTTTATCGCAACCGTACAAAATGGATAGGTTTGCTCTTCAATTTGAGCTTTATTTCGTCAAAATATGTAAATAAGTTTGGGAGATATGGCGAATAGTATGTAGTATATAGTAACAATGGATAACAATATAATATATATGTAGAATGACATATGCTATATTGTTGAATAGTTGCCTAACAACATATATGTACCAAATAGGAGAGTTTTTTTAAAAAAATTGAAGAAATTAGTGGTTGAAGCCATACATTTTCCAGTTACAACGAGTGTCACGTGGTCTCATCAGCCGTGAGAGGGTTAACTATTTCTTCTAAAGCAACAGGTACTACGTTCATTTTTTTTGTGCAGTTTGTAGTAATTTGTGCATTTATTTTCCCGTGATGATGTGTAGAACATTTAGTTAGCATATTTGGTTGAGATTTGGAAAAAATATACAGGGTGATGCAAAATTCAACTTTGTAGTACAGAAAGTATAAATTGGTTTTCAAAATAGGAAGAAAGTGCATATATTAACGACTGCACTGTATGTACTTCTGAATGGCATAGTAACGTATTCCTCTTTTATCATTCGTTAACCACAGTATGGTGTGTCAAAGCCACATATAATGGAATCGAATCTGTTTTATTTTGAAAAAACTAAAAAAGAGAAACAAATGTTAGAAGAATAACTTTAACGTTCCTTCAAGGGCAAAGGACACTTATCGCAACAGGACAAAATGGAGGGGTTTCCTCTTCAATTTTAGCTTTATTTCGTCAAAATATGTAAATAAGTTTGGGAGATAAGGCGAATAGTATGTAGTATATAGTAACAATGATTAACAATATAATATATATGAAGAATGATATATGCTATATTGTTGAATAGTTGCCTAACAACACATTTATACCAAATAGGGGAGTTTTTAAAAAAATTGAAGAAATTAGTGGTTGAAGCCATACATTTTCCAGTTACAACGATTGTCACGTTGTCTCATCAGCCGTGAGAGGGTTAACTATTTCTTCTAAAGCAACAGGTACTACGTTCATTTTTTTTGTGCAGTTTGTAGTAATTTGTGCAATAGTTTCCCATGATGATGTGTAGAACATTTAGTTAGCATATTTGGTTGAGATTTGGAAAAAATATACAGGGTGATGCAAAATTCAGCTTTGTAGTGCAGAAAGTTTAACTTGGTTTTCAAAATGTGAAGAAAGTGCATATATTAACGAATGCCCTGTATGTACTTCTGAATGGCACACTAACATACTCCCCTTTTATCATTCGCTAACCATAGTATGGTGTGTCAAAGCCACATATAATGGAATCGAATCTGTTTTATTTTGAAAATAACTAAAAAACAGAAACAAACGTTATAAGAGGAATTTTAATGTTTCTTCATGGGCAAAGGACGTTTATCGCAACCGTACAAAATGGATGGGTTTGCTCTTCAATTTGAGCTTTATTTCGTCAAAATATGTAAATAAGTTTGGGAGATATGGCGAATAGTATGTAGTATATAGTAACAATGATTAACAATATAATATATATGTAGAATGACATATGCTATATTGTTGAATAGTTGCCTAACAACATATATATACCAAATAGGAGAGTTTTTAAAAAAATTGAAGAAATTAGTGGTTGAAGCCATACATTTTCCAGTTACAACGAGTGTCACGTGGTCTCATCAGCCGTGAGAGGGTTAACAATTTTTTCTAGAGCAACAGGTTCTACGTTCATTTTTTAATGCAGTTTGTAGGAATTTGTGCATTTATTTTCCGCTGATGATGTGTAGAACATTTAGTTAGCATATTTGGTTGAGATTTGGAAAAAATATACAGGGTGATGCAAAATTCAGCTTTGTAGTACAGAAAGTATAAATTGGTTTTCAAAATGTGAAGAAAGTGCATATATTAACGAATGTCCTGTATGTACTTCTGAATGGCACAGTAACATATTCCTCTTTTATCATTCGTTAACCACAGTATGGTGGGTCAAAGCCACATATAATGGAATCGAATCTGTTTTATTTTGTAAAAACTAAAAATGAGAAACAAACCGTATAGGAGGAATTTTAACGTTTCTTCAAGGGCAAAGGACCTTAGCGCAACCGTACAAAATGGAGGGGTTTCCTCTTCAATTTTAGCTTTATTTCGTCAAAATATGTAAATAAGTTTGGGAGATATGGCGAATAGTATGTAGTATATAGTAACAATGATTAACAATATAATATATATGTAGAATGATATATGCTATATTGTTGAATAGTTGCCTAACAACACATTTATACCAAATAGGGTAGTTTTTAAAAAAATTGAAGAAATTAGTGGTTGAAGCCATACATTTTCCATTTACAACGATTGTCACGTTGTCTCATCAGCCGTGAGAGGGTTAACTATTTCTTCTAAAGCAACAGGTACTACGTTCATTTTTTTTGTGCAGTTTGTAGTAATTTGTGCATTAGTTTCCCATGATGATGTGTAGAACATTTAGTTAGCATATTTGGTTGAGATTTGGAAAAAATATACAGGGTGATGCAAAATTCAGCTTTGTAGTGCAGAAAGTTTAACTTGGTTTTCAAAATGTGAAGAAAGTGCATATATTAACGAATGCCTTGTATGTACTTCTGAATGGCACACTAACATACTCCCCTTTTATCATTCGTTAACCATAGTATGGTGTGTCAAAGCCACATATAATGGAATCGAATCTGTTTTATTTTGAAAAAACTAAAAAAGAGAAACAAACGTTATAAGAGGAATTTTAATGTTTCTTCAAGGGCAAAGGACATTTATCGCAACCGTACAAAATGGATACGTTTGCTCTTCAATTTGAGCTTTATTTCGTCAAAATATGTAAATAAGTTTGGGAGATATGGCGAATAGTATGTAGTATATAGTAACAATGGATAACAATATAATATATATGTAGAATGACATATGCTATATTGTTGAATAGTTGCCTAACAACATATATATACCAAATAGGAGAGTTTTTAAAAAAATTGAGGAAATTAGTGGTTGATGCCATACATTTTCCAGTTACAACGAGTGTCACGTGGTCTCATCAGCCGTGAGACGGTTAACTATTTCTTCTAAAGCAACAGGTACTACGTTCATTTTTTTTGTGCAGTTTTAGTAATTTGTGCATATATTTTCCGCTGATGATGTGTAGAACATTTAGTTAGCATATTTGGTTGAGATTTGGAAAAAATATACAGGGTGATGCAAAATTCAGCTTTGTAGTGCAGAAAGTTGAACTTGGTTTTAAAAATGTGAAGAAAGTGCATATATTAACGAATGCCCTGTATGTACTTCTGAATGGCACACTAACATACTCCCCTTTTATCATTCGTTAACCATAGTATGGTGTGTCAAAGCCACATATAATGGAATCGAATCTGTTTTATTTTGAAAAAACTAAAAAAGAGAAACAAAGGTTATAAGATGAATTTTAACGTTTCTTCAAGGGCAAAGGACCCTTATTGCAACAGGACAAAATGGAGGGGTTTCCTCTTCAATTTTAGCTTTATTTCGTCAAAATATGTAAATAAGTTTGGGAGATATGGCGAATAGTATGTAGTATATAATAACAATGATTAACAATATAATATATATGTAGAATGACATATGCTATATTGTTGAATAGTTGCCTAACAACATATATATACCAAATAGGAGAGTTTTTAAAAAAATTGAAGAAATTAGTGGTTGAAGCCATACATTTTCCAGTTACAACGAGTGTCACGTGGTCTCATCAGCCGTGAGAGGGTTAACTATTTCTTCTAAAGCAACAGGTACTACGTTCATTTTTTAATGCAGTTTGTAGTAATTTGTGCATTTATTTTCCCGTGATGATGTGTAGAACATTTAGTTAGTACATTTAGTTGAGATTTGGAAAAAATATACAGGGTGATGCAAAATTCAGCTTTGTAGTACAGAAAGTATAAATTGGTTTTCAAAATGTGAAGAAAGTGCATATATTAACGAATGCCCTGTATGTACTTCTGAATGGCACAGTAACATATTCCTCTTTTATCATTCGTTAACCACAGTATGGTGTGTCAAAGCCACATATAATGGAATCGAATCTGTTTTATTTTGAAAAAACTAAAAATGAGAAACAAACCGTATAGGAGGAATTTTAACGTTTCTTCAAGGGCAAAGGACATTAGCGCAACCGTTCAAAATGGAGGGGTTTCCTCTTCAATTTTAGCTTTATTTCGTCAATATATGTAAATAAGTTTGGGAGATATGGCGAATAGTATGTAGTATATAGTAACAATGATTAACAATATAATATATATGTAGAATGATATATGCTATATTGTTGAATAGTTGCCTAACAACACATTTATACCAAATAGGGGAGTTTTTAAAAAAATTGAAGAAATTAGTGGTTGAAGCCATACATTTTCCAGTTACAACGATTGTCACGTTGTCTCATCAGCCGTGAGAGGGTTAACTATTTCTTCTAAAGCAACAGGTACTACGTTCATTTTTTAATGCAGTTTGTAGTAATTTGTGCATTTATTTTCCCGTGATGATGTGTAGAACATTTAGTTAGTATATTTAGTTGAGATTTGGAAAAAATATACAGGGAGATGCAAAATTCAGCTTTGTAGTACAGAAAGTATAAATTGGTTTTCAAAATGTGAAGAAAGTGCATATATTAACGAATGCCCTGTATGTACTTCTGAATGGCACAGTAACATATTCCTCTTTTATCATTCGTTAACCACAGTATGGTGTGTCAAAGCCACATATAATGGAATCGAATCTGTTTTATTTTGAAAAAACTAAAAAAGAGAAACAAATGTTATAAGATGAATTTTAACGTTTCTTCAAGGGCAAAGGACCCTTATTGCAACAGGACAAAATGGAGGGGTTTCCTCTTCAATTTTAGCTTTATTTCGTCAATATATGTAAATAAGTTTGGGAGATATGGCGAATAGTATGTAGTATATAGTAACAATGATTAACAATATAATATATATGTAGAATGATATATGCTATATTGTTGAATAGTTGCCTAACAACACATTTATACCAAATAGGGGAGTTTTTAAAAAAATTGAAGAAATTAGTGGTTGAAGCCATACATTTTCCAGTTACAACGAGTGTCACGTGGTTTCATCAGCCGTGAGAGGGTTAACAATTTTTTCTAGAGCAACAGGTTCTACGTTCATTTTTTAATGCAGTTTGTAGGAATTTGTGCATTTATTTTCCGCTGATGATGTGTAGAACATTTAGTTAGCATATTTGGTTGAGATTTGGAAAAAATATACAGGGTGATGCAAAATTCAGTTTTGTAGTACAGAAAGTATAAATTGGTTTTCAAAATGTGAAGAAAGTGCATATATTAACGAATGTCCTGTATGTACTTCTGAATGGCACAGTAACATATTCCTCTTTTATCATTCGTTAACCACAGTATGGTGTGTCAAAGCCACATATAATGGAATCGAATCTGTTTTATTTTGAAAAAACTAAAAAAGAGAAACAAACGTTGTAACAGGAATTTTAACGTTTCTTCAAGCGCAAAGGACCTTTATCGCAACCGTACAAAATGGATAGGTTTGCTCTTCAATTTGAGCTTTATTTCGTCAAAATATGTAAATAAGTTTGGGAGATATGGCGAATAGTATGTAGTATATAGTAACAATGATTAACAATATAATATATATGTAGAATGATATATGCTATATTGTTGAATAGTTGCCTAACAACATATATGTACCAAATAGGAGAGTTTTTTAAAAAAAAAATTGAAGAAATTAGTGGTTGAAGCCATACATTTTCCAGTTACAACGAGTGTCACGTGGTCTCATCAGCCGTGAGAGGGTTAACTATTTCTTCTAAAGCAACAGGTACTACGTTCATTTTTTAATGCAGTTTGTAGGAATTTGTGCATTTATTTTCCGCTGATGATGTGTAGAACATTTAGTTAGCATATTTGGTTGAGATTTGGAAAAAATATACAGGGTGATGCAAAATTCGGCTTTGTAGTACAGAAAGTATAAATTGGTTTTCAAAATGTGAAGAAAGTGCATATATTAACGAATGTCCTGTATGTACTTCTGAATGGCACAGTAACATATTCCTCTTTTATCATTCGTTAACCACAGTATGGTGTGTCAAAGCCACATATAATGGAATCGAATCTGTTTTATTTTGAAAAAAACTAAAAAAGGGAAACAAACGTTGTAACAGGAATTTTAGCGTTTCTTCAAGGGCAAAGGACCTTTATCGCAACCGTACAAAATGGATAGGTTTGCTCTTCAATTTGAGCTTTATTTCGTCAAAATATGTAAATAAGTTTGGGAGATATGGCGAATAGTATGTAGTATATAGTAACAATGGATAACAATATAATATATATGTAGAATGACATATGCTATATTGTTGAATAGTTGCCTAACAACATATATATACCAAATAGGAGAGTTTTTAAAAAAAATTGAAGAAATTAGTGGTTGAAGCCATACATTTTCCAGTTACATCGAGTGTCACGTGGTCTCATCAGCCGTGAGAGGGTTAACTATTTCTTCTAAAGCAACAGTTACTACGTTCATTTTTTAATGCAGTTTGTAGGAATTTGTGCATTTATTTTCCCGTGATGATGTGTCGAACATTTAGTTAGTATATTTAGTTGAGATTTGGAAAAAATATACAGGGAGATGCAAAATTCAGCTTTGTAGTACAGAAAGTATAAATTGGTTTTCAAAATGTGAAGAAAGTGCATATATTAACGAATGCCCTGTATGTACTTCTGAATGGCACAGTAACATATTCCTCTTTTATCATTCGTTAACCACAGTATGGTGGGTCAAAGCCACATATAATGGAATCGAATCTGTTTTATTTTGAAAAAAACTAAAAATGAGAAACAAACCGTATAGGAGGAATTTTAACGTTTCTTCAAGGGCAAAGGACCTTAGCGCAACCGTACAAAATGGAGGGGTTTCCTCTTCAATTTTAGCTTTATTTCGTCAAAATATGTAAATAAGTTTGGGAGATATGGCGAATAGTATGTAGTATATAGTAACAATGATTAACAATATAATATATATGTAGAATGATATATGCTATATTGTTGAATAGTTGCCTAACAACACATTTATACCAAATAGGGGAGTTTTTAAAAAAATTGAAGAAATTAGTGGTTGAAGCCATACATTTTCCAGTTACAACGATTGTCACGTTGTCTCATCAGCCGTGAGAGGGTTAACTATTTCTTCTAAAGCAACAGGTACTACGTTCATTTTTTTTGTGCAGTTTGTAGTAATTTGTGCATTAGTTTCCAATGATGATGTGTAGAACATTTAGTTAGCATATTTGGTTGAGATTTGGAAAAAATATACAGGGTGATGCAAAATTCAGCTTTGTAGTGCAGAAAGTTTAACTTGGTTTTCGAAATGTGAAGAAAGTGCATATATTAACGAATGCCCTGTATGTACTTCTGAATGGCACACTAACATAATCCCCTTTTATCATTCGTTAACCATAGTATGGTGTGTCAAAGCCACATATAATGGAATCGAATCTGTTTTATTTTGAAAAAAACTAAAAAACAGAAACAAACGTTATAAGAGGAATTTTAATTTTTCTTCAAGGGCAAAGGACCTTTATCGAACCGTACAAAATGGATGGGTTTGCTCTTCAATTTGAGCTTTATTTCGTCAAAATATGTAAATAAGTTTGGGAGATATGGCGAATAGTATGTAGTATATAGTAACAATGGATAACAATATAATATATATGTAGAATGACATATGCTATATTGTTGAATAGTTGCCTAACAACATATATGTACCAAATAGGAGAGTTTTTTAAAAAAAATTGAAGAAATTAGTGGTTGAAGCCATACATTTTCCAGTTACAACGAGTGTCACGTGGTCTCATCAGCCGTGAGAGGGTTAACTATTTCTTCTAAAGCAACAGGTACTACGTTCATTTTTTAATGCAGTTTGTAGTAATTTGTGCATTTATTTTCCGCTGATGATGTGTAGAACATTTAGTTAGCATATTTGGTTGAGATTTGGAAAAAATATACAGGGTGATGCAAAATTCAACTTTGTAGTACAGAAAGTATAAATTGGTTTTCAAAATGTGAAGAAAGTGCATATATTAACGACTGCCCTGTATGTACTTCTGAATGGCATAGTAACGTATTCCTCTTTTATCATTCGTTAACCACAGTATGGTGTGTCAAAGCCACATATAATGGAATCGAATCTGTTTTATTTTGAAAAAACTAAAAAAGAGAAACAAATGTTAGAAGAGAAATTTTAACGTTTCTTCAAGGGCAAAGGACACTTATCGCAACAGGACAAAATGGAGGGGTTTCCTCTTCAATTTTAGCTTTATTTCGTCAAAATATGTAAATAAGTTTGGGAGATATGGCGAATAGTATGTAGTATATAGTAACAATGATTAACAATATAATATATATGTAGAATGATATATGCTATATTGTTGAATAGTTGCCTAACAACACATTTATACCAAATAGGGTAGTTTTTAAAAAAATTGAAGAAATTAGTGGTTGAAGCCATACATTTTCCATTTACAACGATTGTCACGTTGTCTCATCAGCCGTGAGAGGGTTAACTATTTCTTCTAAAGCAACAGGTACTACGTTCATTTTTTAATGCAGTTTGTAGTAATTTGTGCATTTATTTTCCCGTGATGATGTGTAGAACATTTAGTTAGTATATTTAGTTGAGATTTGGAAAAAATATACAGGGAGATGCAAAATTCAGCTTTGTAGTACAGAAAGTATAAATTGGTTTTCAAAATGTGAAGAAAGTGCATATATTAACGAATGCCCTGTATGTACTTCTGAATGGCACAGTAACATATTCCTCTTTTATCATTCGTTAACCACAGTATGGTGTGTCAAAGCCACATATAATGGAATCGAATCTGTTTTATTTTGAAAAAACTAAAAAAGAGAAACAAATGTTATAAGATGAATTTTAACGTTTCTTCAAGGGCAAAGGACCCTTATTGCAACAGGACAAAATGGAGGGGTTTCCTCTTCAATTTTAGCTTTATTTCGTCAATATATGTAAATAAGTTTGGGAGATATGGCGAATAGTATGTAGTATATAGTAACAATGATTAACAATATAATATATATGTAGAATGATATATGCTATATTGTTGAATAGTTGCCTAACAACACATTTATACCAAATAGGGGAGTTTTTAAAAAAATTGAAGAAATTAGTGGTTGAAGCCATACATTTTCCAGTTACAACGAGTGTCACGTGGTTTCATCAGCCGTGAGAGGGTTAACAATTTTTTCTAGAGCAACAGGTTCTACGTTCATTTTTTAATGCAGTTTGTAGGAATTTGTGCATTTATTTTCCGCTGATGATGTGTAGAACATTTAGTTAGCATATTTGGTTGAGATTTGGAAAAAATATACAGGGTGATGCAAAATTCAGTTTTGTAGTACAGAAAGTATAAATTGGTTTTCAAAATGTGAAGAAAGTGCATATATTAACGAATGTCCTGTATGTACTTCTGAATGGCACAGTAACATATTCCTCTTTTATCATTCGTTAACCACAGTATGGTGTGTCAAAGCCACATATAATGGAATCGAATCTGTTTTATTTTGAAAAAAACTAAAAAAGAGAAACAAACGTTGTAACAGGAATTTTAACGTTTCTTCAAGCGCAAAGGACCTTTATCGCAACCGTACAAAATGGATAGGTTTGCTCTTCAATTTGAGCTTTATTTCGTCAAAATATGTAAATAAGTTTGGGAGATATGGCGAATAGTATGTAGTATATAGTAACAATGATTAACAATATAATATATATGTAGAATGATATATGCTATATTGTTGAATAGTTGCCTAACAACATATATGTACCAAATAGGAGAGTTTTTTAAAAAAAAAATTGAAGAAATTAGTGGTTGAAGCCATACATTTTCCAGTTACAACGAGTGTCACGTGGTCTCATCAGCCGTGAGAGGGTTAACTATTTCTTCTAAAGCAACAGGTACTACGTTCATTTTTTAATGCAGTTTGTAGGAATTTGTGCATTTATTTTCCGCTGATGATGTGTAGAACATTTAGTTAGCATATTTGGTTGAGATTTGGAAAAAATATACAGGGTGATGCAAAATTCGGCTTTGTAGTACAGAAAGTATAAATTGGTTTTCAAAATGTGAAGAAAGTGCATATATTAACGAATGTCCTGTATGTACTTCTGAATGGCACAGTAACATATTCCTCTTTTATCATTCGTTAACCACAGTATGGTGTGTCAAAGCCACATATAATGGAATCGAATCTGTTTTATTTTGAAAAAAACTAAAAAAGAGAAACAAACGTTGTAACAGGAATTTTAGCGTTTCTTCAAGGGCAAAGGACCTTTATCGCAACCGTACAAAATGGATAGGTTTGCTCTTCAATTTGAGCTTTATTTCGTCAAAATATGTAAATAAGTTTGGGAGATATGGCGAATAGTATGTAGTATATAGTAACAATGGATAACAATATAATATATATGTAGAATGACATATGCTATATTGTTGAATAGTTGCCTAACAACATATATATACCAAATAGGAGAGTTTTTAAAAAAAATTGAAGAAATTAGTGGTTGAAGCCATACATTTTCCAGTTACATCGAGTGTCACGTGGTCTCATCAGCCGTGAGAGGGTTAACTATTTCTTCTAAAGCAACAGTTACTACGTTCATTTTTTAATGCAGTTTGTAGGAATTTGTGCATTTATTTTCCCGTGATGATGTGTCGAACATTTAGTTAGTATATTTAGTTGAGATTTGGAAAAAATATACAGGGAGATGCAAAATTCAGCTTTGTAGTACAGAAAGTATAAATTGGTTTTCAAAATGTGAAGAAAGTGCATATATTAACGAATGCCCTGTATGTACTTCTGAATGGCACAGTAACATATTCCTCTTTTATCATTCGTTAACCACAGTATGGTGGGTCAAAGCCACATATAATGGAATCGAATCTGTTTTATTTTGAAAAAACTAAAAATGAGAAACAAACCGTATAGGAGGAATTTTAACGTTTCTTCAAGGGCAAAGGACCTTAGCGCAACCGTACAAAATGGAGGGGTTTCCTCTTCAATTTTAGCTTTATTTCGTCAAAATATGTAAATAAGTTTGGGAGATATGGCGAATAGTATGTAGTATATAGTAACAATGATTAACAATATAATATATATGTAGAATGATATATGCTATATTGTTGAATAGTTGCCTAACAACACATTTATACCAAATAGGGGAGTTTTTAAAAAAATTGAAGAAATTAGTGGTTGAAGCCATACATTTTCCAGTTACAACGATTGTCACGTTGTCTCATCAGCCGTGAGAGGGTTAACTATTTCTTCTAAAGCAACAGGTACTACGTTCATTTTTTTTGTGCAGTTTGTAGTAATTTGTGCATTAGTTTCCAATGATGATGTGTAGAACATTTAGTTAGCATATTTGGTTGAGATTTGGAAAAAATATACAGGGTGATGCAAAATTCAGCTTTGTAGTGCAGAAAGTTTAACTTGGTTTTCGAAATGTGAAGAAAGTGCATATATTAACGAATGCCCTGTATGTACTTCTGAATGGCACACTAACATAATCCCCTTTTATCATTCGTTAACCATAGTATGGTGTGTCAAAGCCACATATAATGGAATCGAATCTGTTTTATTTTGAAAAAAACTAAAAAACAGAAACAAACCGTATAGGAGGAATTTTACGTTTCTTCAGGGGCAAAGGACCTTTATCGAACCGTACAAAATGGATGGGTTTGCTCTTCAATTTGAGCTTTATTTCGTCAAAATATGTAAATAAGTTTGGGAGATATGGCGAATAGTATGTAGTATATAGTAACAATGGATAACAATATAATATATATGTAGAATGACATATGCTATATTGTTGAATAGTTGCCTAACAACATATATGTACCAAATAGGAGAGTTTTTTAAAAAAAATTGAAGAAATTAGTGGTTGAAGCCATACATTTTCCAGTTACAACGAGTGTCACGTGGTCTCATCAGCCGTGAGAGGGTTAACTATTTCTTCTAAAGCAACAGGTACTACGTTCATTTTTTAATGCAGTTTGTAGTAATTTGTGCATTTATTTTCCGCTGATGATGTGTAGAACATTTAGTTAGCATATTTGGTTGAGATTTGGAAAAAATATACAGGGTGATGCAAAATTCAACTTTGTAGTACAGAAAGTATAAATTGGTTTTCAAAATGTGAAGAAAGTGCATATATTAACGACTGCCCTGTATGTACTTCTGAATGGCATAGTAACGTATTCCTCTTTTATCATTCGTTAACCACAGTATGGTGTGTCAAAGCCACATATAATGGAATCGAATCTGTTTTATTTTGAAAAAACTAAAAAAGAGAAACAAATGTTAGAAGAGAAATTTTAACGTTTCTTCAAGGGCAAAGGACACTTATCGCAACAGGACAAAATGGAGGGGTTTCCTCTTCAATTTTAGCTTTATTTCGTCAAAATATGTAAATAAGTTTGGGAGATATGGCGAATAGTATGTAGTATATAGTAACAATGATTAACAATATAATATATATGTAGAATGATATATGCTATATTGTTGAATAGTTGCCTAACAACACATTTATACCAAATAGGGTAGTTTTTAAAAAAATTGAAGAAATTAGTGGTTGAAGCCATACATTTTCCATTTACAACGATTGTCACGTTGTCTCATCAGCCGTGAGAGGGTTAACTATTTCTTCTAAAGCAACAGGTACTACGTTCATTTTTTTTGTGCAGTTTGTAGTAATTTGTGCATTAGTTTCCCATGATGATGTGTAGAACATTTAGTTAGCATATTTGGTTGAGATTTGGAAAAAATATACAGGGTGATGCAAAATTCAGCTTTGTAGTGCAGAAAGTTTAACTTGGTTTTCAAAATGTGAAGAAAGTGCATATATTAACGAATGCCTTGTATGTACTTCTGAATGGCACACTAACATACTCCTCTTTTATCATTCGTTAACCATAGTATGGTGTGTCAAAGCCACATATAATGGAATCGAATCTGTTTTATTTTGAAAAAACTAAAAAACAGAAACAAACGTTATAAGAGGAATTTTAATGTTTCTTCAAGGGCAAAGGACATTTATCGCAACCGTGCAAAATGGATAGGTTTGCTCTTCAATTTGAGCTTTATTTCGTCAAAATATGTAAATAACTTTGGGAGATATGGCGAATAGTATGTAGTATATAGTAACAATGGATAACAATATAATATATATGTAGAATGACATATGCTATATTGTTGAATAGTTGCCTAACAACATATATATACCAAATAGGAGAGTTTTTAAAAAAATTGAGGAAATTAGTGGTTGATGCCATACATTTTCCAGTTACAACGAGTGTCACGTGGTCTCATCAGCCGTGAGAGGGTTAACTATTTCTTCTAAAGCAACAGGTACTACGTTCATTTTTTTTGTGCAGTTTGTAGTAATTTGTGCATTTATTTTCCGCTGATGATGTGTAGAACATTTAGTTAGCATATTTGGTTGAGATTTGGAAAAAATATACAGGGTGATGCAAAATTCAGCTTTGTAGTGCAGAAAGTTTAACTTGGTTTTAAAAATGTGAAGAAAGTGCATATATTAACGAATGCCCTGTATGTACTTCTGAATGGCACACTAACATACTCCCCTTTTATCATTCGTTAACCATAGTATGGTGTGTCAAAGCCACATATAATGGAATCGAATCTGTTTTATTTTGAAAAAACTAAAAAAGAGAAACAAACGTTATAAGATGAATTTTAACGTTTCTTCAAGGGCAAACTACCCTTATTGCAACAGGACAAAATGCAGGGGTTTCCTGTTCAATTTTAGCTTTATTTCGTCAAAATATGTAAATAAGTTTGGGAGATATGGCGAATAGTATGTAGTATATAGTAACAATGATTAACAATATAATATATATGTAGAATGACATATGCTATATTGTTGAATAGTTGCCTAACAACATATATATACCAAATAGGAGAGTTTTTAAAAAAATTGAAGAAATTAGTGGTTGAAGCCATACATTTTCCAGTTACAACGAGTGTCACGTGGTCTCATCAGCCGTGAGAGGGTTAACTATTTCTTCTAAAGCAACAGGTACTACGTTCATTTTTTAATGCAGTTTGTAGTAATTTGTGCATTTATTTTCCCGTGATGATGTGTAGAACATTTAGTTAGTACATTTAGTTGAGATTTGGAAAAAATATACAGGGTGATGCAAAATTCAGCTTTGTAGTACAGAAAGTATAAATTGGTTTTCAAAATGTGAATAAAGTGCATATATTAACGAATGCCCTGTATGTACTTCTGAATGGCACAGTAACATATTCCTCTTTTATCATTCGTTAACCACAGTATGGTGTGTCAAAGCCACATATAATGGAATCGAATCTGTTTTATTTTGAAAAAACTAAAAATGAGAAACAAACCGTATAGGAGGAATTTTAACGTTTCTTCAAGGGCAAAGGACCTTAGCGCAACCGTACAAAATGGAGGGGTTTCCTCTTCAATTTTAGCTTTATTTCGTCAATATATGTAAATAAGTTTGGGAGATATGGCGAATAGTATGTAGTATATAGTAACAATGATTAACAATATAATATATATGTAGAATGATATATGCTATATTGTTGAATAGTTGCCTAACAACACATTTATACCAAATAGGGGAGTTTTTAAAAAAAATTGAAGAAATTAGTGGTTGAAGCCATACATTTTCCAGTTACAACGATTGTCACGTTGTCTCATCAGCCGTGAGAGGGTTAACTATTTCTTCTAAAGCAACAGGTACTACGTTCATTTTTTAATGCAGTTTTTAGTAATTTGTGCATTTATTTTCCCGTGATGATGTGTAGAACATTTAGTTAGTATATTTAGTTGAGATTTGGAAAAAATATACAGGGAGATGCAAAATTCAGCTTTGTAGTACAGAAAGTATAAATTGGTTTTCAAAATGTGAAGAAAGTGCATATATTAACGAATGCCCTGTATGTACTTCTGAATGGCACAGTAACATATTCCTCTTTTATCATTCGTTAACCACAGTGTGGTGTGTCAAAGCCACATATAATGGAATCGAATCTGTTTTATTTTGAAAAAACTAAAAATGAGAAACAAACCGTATAGGAGGAATTTTACGTTTCTTCAAGGGCAAAAGGACCTTAGCGCAACCGTACAAAATGGAGGGGTTTGCTCTTCAATTTGAGCTTTATTTCGTCAAAATATGTAAATAAGTTTGGGAGATATGGCGAATAGTATGTAGTATATAGTAACAATGTATAACAATATAATATATATGTAGAATGACATATGCTATATTGTTGAATAGTTGCCTAACAACATATATATACCAAATAGGAGAGTTTTTAAAAAAATTGAAGAAATTAGTGGTTGAAGCCATACATTTTCCAGTTACAACGAGTGTCACGTGGTTTCATCAGCCGTGAGAGGGTTAACAATTTTTTCTAGAGCAACAGGTTCTACGTTCATTTTTTAATGCAGTTTGTAGGAATTTGTGCATTTATTTTCCGCTGATGATGTGTAGAACATTTAGTTAGCATATTTGGTTGAGATTTGGAAAAAATATACAGGGTGATGCAAAATTCGGCTTTGTAGTACAGAAAGTATAAATTGGTTTTCAAAATGTGAAGAAAGTGCATATATTAACGAATGTCCTGTATGTACTTCTGAATGGCACAGTAACATATTCCTCTTTTATCATTCGTTAACCACAGTATGGTGTGTCAAAGCCACATATAATGGAATCGAATCTGTTTTATTTTGAAAAAAACTAAAAAAGAGAAACAAACGTTGTAACAGGAATTTTAGCGTTTCTTCAAGGGCAAAGGACCTTTATCGCAACCGTACAAAATGGATAGGTTTGCTCTTCAATTTGAGCTTTATTTCGTCAAAATATGTAAATAAGTTTGGGAGATATGGCGAATAGTATGTAGTATATAGTAACAATGGATAACAATATAATATATATGTAGAATGACATATGCTATATTGTTGAATAGTTGCCTAACAACATATATGTACCAAATAGGAGAGTTTTTTAAAAAAAATTGAAGAAATTAGTGGTTGAAGCCATACATTTTCCAGTTACAACGAGTGTCACGTGGTCTCATCAGCCGTGAGAGGGTTAACTATTTCTTCTAAAGCAACAGGTACTACGTTCATTTTTTTTGTGCAGTTTGTAGGAATTTGTGCATTTATTTTCCGCTGATGATGTGTAGAACATTTAGTTAGCATATTTGGTTGAGATTTGGAAATAATGTACAGGGTGATGCAACATTCAACTTTGTAGTACAGAAAGTATAAATTGGTTTTCAAAATAGGAAGAAAGTGCATATATTAACGACTGCCCTGTATGTACTTCTGAATGGCATTGTAACGTATTCCTCTTTTATCATTCGTTAACCACAGTATGGTGTGTCAAAGCCACATATAATGGAATCGAATCTGTTTTATTTTGAAAAAACTAAAAAAGAGAAACAAATGTCAGAAGAGTAACTTTAACGTTCCTTCAAGGGCAAAGGACACTTATCGCAACAGGACAAAATGGAGGGGTTTCCTCTTCAATTTTAGCTTTATTTCGTCAAAATATGTAAATAAGTTTGGGAGATATGGCGATTAGTATGTAGTATATAGTAACAATGATTAACAATATAATATATATGTAGAATGATATATGCTATATTGTTGAATAGTTGCCTAACTACACATTTATACCAAATAGGGGAGTTTTTAAAAAAATTGAAGAAATTAGTGGTTGAAGCCATACATTTTCCAGTTACAACGATTGTCACGTTGTCTCATCAGCCGTGAGAGGGTTAACTATTTCTTCTAAAGCAACAGGTACTACGTTCATTTTTTTTGTGCAGTTTGTAGTAATTTGTGCATTAGTTTCCCATGATGATGTGTAGAACATTTAGTTAGCATATTTGGTTGAGATTTGGAAAAAATATACAGGGTGATGCAAAATTCAGCTTTGTAGTGCAGAAAGTTTAAATTGGTTTTCAAAATGTGAAGAAAGTGCATATATTAACGAATGCCCTGTATGTACTTCTGAATGGCACACTAACATACTCCCTTTTTATCATTCGTTAACCATAGTATGGTGTGTCAAAGCCACATATAATGGAATGGAATCTGTTTTATTTTGAAAAAACTAAAAATGAGAAACAAACCGTATAGGAGGAATTTTAACGTTTCTTCAAGGGCAAAGGACCTTAGCGCAACCGTACAAAATGGAGGGGTTTCCTCTTCAATTTTAGCTTTATTTCGTCAAAATATGTAAATAAGTTTGGGAGATATGGCGAATAGTATGTAGTATATAGTAACAATGATTAACAATATAATATATATGTAGAATGATATATGCTATATTGTTGAATAGTTGCCTAACAACACATTTATACCAAATAGGGGAGTTTTTAAAAAAATTGAAGAAATTAGTGGTTGAAGCCATACATTTTCCAGTTACAACGATTGTCACGTTGTCTCATCAGCCGTGAGAGGGTTAACTATTTCTTCTAAAGCAACAGGTACTACGTTCATTTTTTTTGTGCAGTTTGTAGTAATTTGTGCATTAGTTTCCAATGGTGATGTGTAGAACATTTAGTTAGCATATTTGGTTGAGATTTGGAAAAAATATACAGGGTGATGCAAAATTCAGCTTTGTAGTGCAGAAAGTTTAACTTGGTTTTCGAAATGTGAAGAAAGTGCATATATTAACGAATGCCCTGTATGTACTTCTGAATGGCACACTAACATACTCCCCTTTTATAATTCGTTAACCATAGTATGGTGTGTCAAAGCCACATATAATGGAATCGAATCTGTTTTATTTTGAAAAAAACTAAAAAACAGAAACAAACGTTATAAGAGGAATTTTAATTTTTCTTCAAGGGCAAAGGACCATTATCGAACCGTACAAAATGGATGGGTTTGCTCTTCAATTTGAGCTTTATTTCGTCAAAATATGTAAATAAGTTTGGGAGATATGGCGAATAGTATGTAGTATATAGTAACAATGGATAACAATATAATATATATGTAGAATGACATATGCTATATTGTTGAATAGTTGCCTAACAACATATATGTACCAAATAGGAGAGTTTTTTAAAAAAAATTGAAGAAATTAGTGGTTGAAGCCATACATTTTCCAGTTACAACGAGTGTCACGTGGTCTCATCAGCCGTGAAAGGGTTAACTATTTCTTCTAGAGCAACAGGTACTACGTTCCTTTTTTTTGTGCAGTTTGTAGTAATTTGTGCATTTATTTTCCGCTGATGATGTGTAGAACATTTAGTTAGCATATTTGGTTGAGATTTGGAAAAAATATACAGGGTGATGCAAGATTCAACTTTGTAGTACAGAAAGTATAAATTGGTTTTCAAAATAGGAAGAAAGTGCATATATTAACGACTGCCCTGTATGTACTTCTGAATGGCATAGTAACGTATTCCTCTTTTATCATTCGTTAACCACAGTATGGTGTGTCAAAGCCACATATAATGGAATCGAATCTGTTTTATTTTGAAAAAACTAAAAACGAGAAACAAACCGTATAGGAGGAATTTTAACGTTTCTTCAAGGGCAAAGGACCTTAGCGCAACCGTACAAAATGGAGGGGTTTCCTCTTCAATTTTAGCTTTATTTCGTCAATATATGTAAATAAGTTTGGGAGATATGGCGAATAGTATGTAGTATATAGTAACAATGATTAACAATATAATATATATGTAGAATGACATATGCTATATTGTTGAATAGTTGCCTAACAACATATATATACCAAATAGGAGAGTTTTTAAAAAAATTGAAGAAATTAGTGGTTGAAGCCATACATTTTCCAGTTACAACGAGTGTCACGTGGTCTCATCAGCCGTGAGAGGGTTAACTATTTCTTCTAAAGCAACAGGTACTACGTTCATTTTTTAATGCAGTTTGTAGTAATTTGTGCATTTATTTTCCCGTGATGATGTGTAGAACATTTAGTTAGTACATTTAGTTGAGATTTGGAAAAAATATACAGGGTGATGCAAAATTCAGCTTTGTAGTACAGAAAGTATAAATTGGTTTTCAAAATGTGAAGAAAGTGCATATATTAACGAATGCCCTGTATGTACTTCTGAATGGCACAGTAACATATTCCTCTTTTATCATTCGTTAACCACAGTATGGTGTGTCAAAGCCACATATAATGGAATCGAATCTGTTTTATTTTGAAAAAACTAAAAACGAGAAACAAACCGTATAGGAGGAATTTTAACGTTTCTTCAAGGGCAAAGGACCTTAGCGCAACCGTACAAAATGGAGGGGTTTCCTCTTCAATTTTAGCTTTATTTCGTCAATATATGTAAATAAGTTTGGGAGATATGGCGAATAGTATGTAGTATATAGTAACAATGATTAACAATATAATATATATGTAGAATGATATATGCTATATTGTTGAATAGTTGCCTAACAACACATTTATACCAAATAGGGGAGTTTTTAAAAAAATTGAAGAAATTAGTGGTTGAAGCCATACATTTTCCAGTTACAACGATTGTCACGTTGTCTCATCAGCCGTGAGAGGGTTAACTATTTCTTCTAAAGCAACAGGTACTACGTTCATTTTTTAATGCAGTTTGTAGTAATTTGTGCATTTATTTTCCCGTGATGATGTGTAGAACATTTAGTTAGTATATTTAGTTGAGATTTGTAAAAAATATACAGGGAGATGCAAAATTCAGCTTTGTAGTACAGAAAGTATAAATTGGTTTTCAAAATGTGAAGAAAGTGCATATATTAACGAATGCCCTGTATGTACTTCTGAATGGCACAGTAACATATTCCTCTTTTATCATTCGTTAACCACAGTATGGTGTGTCAAAGCCACATATAATGGAATCGAATCTGTTTTATTTTGAAAAAACTAAAAATGAGAAACAAACCGTATAGGAGGAATTTTACGTTTCTTCAAGGGCAAAAGGACCTTAGCGCAACCGTACAAAATGGAGGGGTTTGCTCTTCAATTTGAGCTTTATTTCGTCAAAATATGTAAATAAGTTTGGGAGATATGGCGAATAGTATGTAGTATATAGTAGCAATGATTAACAATATAATATATATGTAGAATGACATATGCTATATTGTTGAATAGTTGCCTAACAACATATATATACCAAATAGGAGAGTTTTTAAAAAAATTGAAGAAATTAGTGGTTGAAGCCATACATTTTCCAGTTACAACGAGTGTCACGTGGTTTCATCAGCCGTGAGAGGGTTAACAATTTTTTCTAGAGCAACAGGTTCTACGTTCATTTTTTAATGCAGTTTGTAGGAATTTGTGCATTTATTTTCCGCTGATGATGTGTAGAACATTTAGTTAGCATATTTGGTTGAGATTTGGAAAAAATATACAGGGTGATGCAAAATTCGGCTTTGTAGTACAGAAAGTATAAATTGGTTTTCAAAATGTGAAGAAAGTGCATATATTAACGAATGTCCTGTATGTACTTCTGAATGGCACAGTAACATATTCCTCTTTTATCATTCCTTAACCACAGTATGGTGTGTCAAAGCCACATATAATGGAATCGAATCTGTTTTATTTTGAAAAAAACTAAAAAAGAGAAACAAACGTTGTAACAGGAATTTTAGCGTTTCTTCAAGGGCAAAGGACCTTTATCGCAACCGTACAAAATGGATAGGTTTGCTCTTCAATTTGAGCTTTATTTCGTCAAAATATGTAAATAAGTTTGGGAGATATGGCGAATAGTATGTAGTATATAGTAACAATGGATAACAATATAATATATATGTAGAATGACATATGCTATATTGTTGAATAGTTGCCTAACAACATATATGTACCAAATAGGAGAGTTTTTTAAAAAAATTGAAGAAATTAGTGGTTGAAGCCATACATTTTCCAGTTACAACGAGTGTCACGTGGTCTCATCAGCCGTGAGAGGGTTAACTATTTCTTCTAAAGCAACAGGTACTACGTTCATTTTTTTTGTGCAGTTTGTAGGAATTTGTGCATTTATTTTCCGCTGATGATGTGTAGAACATTTAGTTAGCATATTTGGTTGAGATTTGGAAATAATGTACAGGGTGATGCAAAATTCAACTTTGTAGTACAGAAAGTATAAATTGGTTTTCAAAATAGGAAGAAAGTGCATATATTAACGACTGCCCTGTATGTACTTCTGAATGGCATTGTAACGTATTCCTCTTTTATCATTCGTTAACCACAGTATGGTGTGTCAAAGCCACATATAATGGAATCGAATCTGTTTTATTTTGAAAAAACTAAAAAAGAGAAACAAATGTTAGAAGAGTAACTTTAACGTTCCTTCAAGGGCAAAGGACACTTATCGCAACAGGACAAAATGGAGGGGTTTCCTCTTCAATTTTAGCTTTATTTCGTCAAAATATGTAAATAAGTTTGGGAGATATGGCGATTAGTATGTAGTATATAGTAACAATGATTAACAATATAATATATATGTAGAATGATATATGCTATATTGTTGAATAGTTGCCTAACTACACATTTATACCAAATAGGGTAGTTTTTAAAAAAATTGAAGAAATTAGTGGTTGAAGCCATACATTTTCCAGTTACAACGATTGTCACGTTGTCTCATCAGCCGTGAGAGGGTTAACTATTTCTTCTAAAGCAACAGGTACTACGTTCATTTTTTTTGTGCAGTTTGTAGTAATGTGTGCATTAGTTTCCCATGATGATGTGTAGAACATTTAGTTAGCATATTTGGTTGAGATTTGGAAAAAATATACAGGGTGATGCAAAATTCAGCTTTGTAGTGCAGAAAGTTTAAATTGGTTTTCAAAATGTGAAGAAAGTGCATATATTAACGAATGCCCTGTATGTACTTCTGAATGGCACACTAACATACTCCCCTTTTATCATTCGTTAACCATAGTATGGTGTGTCAAAGCCACATATAATGGAATCGGATCTGTTTTATTTTGAAAAAACTAAAAATGAGAAACAAACCGTATAGGAGGAATTTTAACGTTTCTTCAAGGGCAAAGGACCTTAGCGCAACCGTACAAAATGGAGGGGTTTCCTCTTCAATTTTAGCTTTATTTCGTCAAAATATGTAAATAAGTTTGGGAGATATGGCGAATAGTATGTAGTATATAGTAACAATGATTAACAATATAATGTATATGTAGAATGATATATGCTATATTGTTGAATAGTTGCCTAACTACACATTTATACCAAATAGGGGAGTTTTTTAAAAATTGAAGAAATTAGTGGTTGAAGCCATACATTTTCCAGTTACAACGATTGTCACGTTGTCTCATCAGCCGTGAGAGGGTTAACTATTTCTTCTAAAGCAACAGGTACTACGTTCATTTTTTTTGTGCAGTTTGTAGTAATTTGTGCATTAGTTTCCCATGATGATGTGTAGAACATTTAGTTAGCATATTTGGTTGAGATTTGGAAAAAATATACAGGGTGATGCAAAATTCAGCTTTGTAGTGCAGAAAGTTTAAATTGGTTTTCAAAATGTGAAGAAAGTGCATATATTAACGAATGCCCTGTATGTACTTCTGAATGGCACACTAACATACTCCCCTTTTATCATTCGTTAACCATAGTATGGTGTGTCAAAGCCAAATATAATGGAATCGAATCTGTTTTATTTTGAAAAAAACTAAAAAACAGAAACAAACGTTATAAGAGGAATTTTAATGTTTCTTCAAGGGCAAATTACCTTTATCGCAACCGTACAAAATGGATGGGTTTGCTCTTCAATTTGAGCTTTATTTCGTCAAAATATGTAAATAAGTTTGGGAGATATGGCGAATAGTATGTAGTATATAGTAACAATGTATAACAATATAATATATATGTAGAATGACATATGCTATATTGTTGAATAGTTGCCTAACAACATATATATACCAAATAGGAGAGTTTTTAAAAAAATTGAAGAAATTAGTGGTTGAAGCCATACATTTTCCAGTTACAACGAGTGTCACGTGGTCTCATCAGCCGTGAGAGGGTTAACTATTTCTTCTAAAGCAACAGGTACTACGTTCATTTTTTAATGCAGTTTGTAGGAATTTGTGCATTTATTTTCCGCTGATGATGTGTAGAACATTTAGTTAGCATATTTGGTTGAGATTTGGAAAAAATATACAGGGTGATGCCAAATTCAGCTTTGTAGTACAGATTGTATAAATTGGTTTTCAAAATGTGAAGAAAGTGCATATATTAACGAATGTCCTGTATGTACTTCTGAATTGTACAGTAACATATTCCTCTTTTATCATTCGTTAACCACAGTATGGTGTGTCAAAGCCACATATAATGGAATCGAATCTGTTTTATTTTGAAAAAAACTAAAAAAGAGAAACAAACGTTGTAACAGGAATTTTAGCGTTTCTTCAAGGGCAAAGGACCTTTATCGCAACCGTAAAAAATGGAGGGGTTTCCTCTTCAATTTTTGCTTTATTTCGTCAAAATATGTAAATAACTTTGGGAGATATGGCGAATAGTATGTAGTATATAGTAACAATGATTAACAATATAATATATATGTAGAATGACATATGCTATATTGTTGAATAGTTGCCTAACAACATATATATACCAAATAGGAGAGTTTTTAAAAAAATTGAAGAAATTAGTGGTTGAAGCCATACATTTTCCAGTTACAACGAGTGTCACGTGGTCTCATCAGCCGTGAGAGGGTTAATTATTTTTTCTAGAGCAACAGGTTCTACGTTCATTTTTTAATGCAGTTTGTAGTAATTTGTGCATTTATTTTCCGCTGATGATGTGTAGAACATTTAGTTAGCATATTTGGTTGAGATTTGGAAAAAATATACAGGGTGATGCAAAATTCAGTTTTGTAGTACAGAAAGTATAAATTGGTTTTCAAAATGTGAAGAAAGTGCATATATTAACGAATGTCCTGTATGTACTTCTGAATGGCACAGTAACATATTCCTCTTTTATCATTCGTTAACCACAGTATGGTGTGTCAAAGCCACATATAATGGAATCGAATCTGTTCTATTTTGAAAAAAACTAAAAAAGAGAAACAAACGTGGTAACAGGAATTTTAACGTTTCTTCAAGCGCAAAGGACCTTTATCGCAACCGTACAAAATGGATAGGTTTGCTATTCAATTTGAGCTTTATTTCGTCAAAATATGTAAATAAGTTTGGGAGATATGGCGAATAGTATGTAGTATATAGTAACAATGATTAACAATATAATATATATGTAGAATGACATATGCTATATTGTTGAATAGTTCCTAACAACATATATGTACCAAATAGGAGAGTTTTTTTAAAAAAAATTGAAGAAATTAGTGGTTGAATCCATACATTTTCCAGTTACAACGAGTGTCACGTGGTCTCATCAGCCGCGAGAGGGTTAACTATTTCTTCTAAAGCAACAGGTACTACGTTCATTTTTTAATGCAGTTTGTAGGAATTTGTGCATTTATTTTCCGCTGATGATGTGTAGAACATTTAGTTAGCATATTTGGTTGAGATTTGGAAAAAATATACAGGATGATGCAAAATTCAGCTTTGTAGTACAGAAAGTATAAATTGGTTTTCAAAATGTGAAGAAAGTGCATATATTAACGAATGTCCTGTATGTACTTCTGAATGGCGCAGTAACATATTCCTCTTTTATCATTCGTTAACCACAGAATGGTGTGTCAAAGCCACATATAATGGAATCGAATCTGTTTTATTTTGAAAAAAACTAAAAAAGAGAAACAAACGTTGTAACAGGAATTTTAACGTTTCTTCAAGCGCAAAGGACCTTTATCGCAACCGTACAAAATGGATAGGTTTGCTCTTCAATTTGAGCTTGATTTCGTCAAAATATGTAAATAAGTTTGGGAGATATGGCGAATAGTATGTAGTATATAGTAACAATGGATAACAATATAATATATATGTAGAATGACATATGCTATATTGTTGAATAGTTGCCTAACAACATATATGTACCAAATAGGAGAGTTTTTTAAAAAAAATTGAAGAAATTAGTGGTTGAAGCCATACATTTTCCAGTTACAACGAGTGTCACGTGGTCTCATCAGCCGTGAGAGGGTTAACTATTTCTTCTAAAGCAACAGGTACTACGTTCATTTTTTTTGTGCAGTTTGTAGTAATTTGTGCATTTATTTTCCGCTGATGATGTGTAGAACATTTAGTTAGCATATTTGGTTGAGATTTGGAAAAAATATACAGGGTGATGCAAAATTCAACTTTGTAGTACAGAAAGTATAAATTGGTTTTCAAAATAGGAAGAAAGAGCATATATTAACGACTGCCCTGTATGTACTTCTGAATGGCACAGTAACATATTCCTCTTTTATCATTCGTTAACCACAGTATGGTGTGTCAAAGCCACATATAATGGAATCGAATCTGTTTTATTTTGAAAAAACTAAAAATGAGAAACAAACCGTATAGGAGGAATTTTAACGTTTCTTCAAGGGCAAAGGACCTTAGCGCAACCGTACAAAATGGAGGGGTTTCCTCTTCAATTTTAGCTTTATTTCGTCAATATATGTAAATAAGTTTGGGAGATATGGCGAATAGTATGTAGTATATAGTAACAATGATTAACAATATAATATATATGTAGAATGATATATGCTATATTGTTGAATAGTTGCCTAACAACACATTTATACCAAATAGGGTAGTTTTTAAAAAAATTGAAGAAATTAGTGGCTGAAGCCATACATTTTCCATTTACAACGATTGTCACGTTGTC